>NC_058039.1:6852415-6979915 GCF_019176455.1 Solea senegalensis | reverse complement strand
ACATTCACACACTTTCACACACAAACAACAAACACACTCACACACACGCACATATACATACAACCCAGATACCCTACACCTTCTCCTGAGACATCTCTGTGGTTGTGTGTGACACTGGTGCTGTGTGCACATGTTTGTTTGTGTGTGTGCGTTTCTGCGGGGCATGAGACACAACGTGATGCACCTTCTTTCAACCACTTGAGAGAAAAAGAGCGATAGAAAGGAAAGTGTCACTTTCACAAATATCTCTGCCTCATGAATAGTTAATGAAGTCACAAACACGATTTGCTTCTTCTGTGTATTAATATGTGATATTTCGTAAGTGTTGGTCTCAAATATCACTTTTTTTCCTGCCTGGTGCAACAATCTGCTGTGTTACAACATGTATGAGCTTGTAATATTATAGCACATAACACATGTACAAAAATACACAAGAAAAGTTCAAATGTAATGGACTTTATGTTTTATAGTCCATTGTCTGATGAACGCAGACTTCATTTCCTGTTCATATATTAAGTCTTTGATTTAGCTCATTTTTGCTTTCCAACAACGCAGGAAATTGTTTTTCAACTGTCTATTTGTCATTTATTGGCCAAAATTTTGATGCTTGTTGTTTCCGTTTTACACATTTTTATATATTTATATTACCTTGTTCGTCCATGCAGGCTGGGCACACTTGTACATAACACAAAATGGGTTAGCTTTTTGTTTGTTGGAACAAATGTGCCCTGGAAACACATTCATTGTGAATAGTAAGAATAATAGCTCACTTTACTACAGTGAAAGGAAAAGTAATTGAAATGTATTTTTATTTGTATTTTCACTCATACGTACATTGTTTGACAGTGATGTAGCAGAAAACGTAATATTTAATTTGTCCCATTGTTGCGTTGACAAACTGAAAAATAACTTTTTTGTTCATTCTTATTTATATAAACATGAATAGAGTTGAATATAAAATAAAATCATGCCTGTTTTAGTTGTCAGTCCACTTGTGTCAATATTATAATATAGTGTTTTATTTCAAGTCTCCACACATTAGAGATACAAACAGCATATATGCATATTCTCCTAATTGTGTTTATAGGTAATATTTTACATTAATTGTGGCCATCTTTTATCAATTTTCTTCTAGTGTCAGCTGTCATCTTGCAGTAATTTCCTCCATAATTTCAACTTTTGCATTATGTTGGAGGTTATAGTTTCAACCAAAGACACAATTAAGTATTTAAATTATTATTATATATATTATGTATATATATATATATATATATATATATATGCTAATTTAGCTAATCCAACACTGTAAACAATAACTTTGTTTAAAGATAACTGTCTGATAAAAGTGTGTCTTATTTGTTTGTCATTTGAAATTCATTGCCCCCTTGTGGCTGCAGGAGGTTACTGAGTCTGGAAGCTGTACTGTATATCTTATTGTCATATTAGTGGGTGACATCATCTCCCTCCAAAGTGTGAAGAGGCATTGATAGATATATTTATAGATTTATTTTTTTGGATATTGTTTTTCAGATGAGACTGAGTCAGCACAAAGAGACAACAGAGGGAGACTGACAGTGTGCAGTGTTTCCTTCAGTCACAGAGGAGAGAAAGTGAGGAGGCAAGGAGTCAAGGATGAGAGTGAAGGATGGCGGTGGGGTCGTTTCAGACTGAAAACAAATCCAAACAGATGTGAGTGAGTGTGGGAGCGCTCTGTGTTTGTGTGTGTGAGTGTGCGCAGGACAAAAAACACGAGGAGGGATCAGGCCGTTAGCGTGTGTGTGTGTGTGTGTGTGCGTGCGCATGGTTATGAACATAAGGGAGTGTTTGTGTGAAAACAAAAGTCGGTGTATGTGTGTGTTTGTGTGTGTGCACACTATTGTTCATGTAAATTCTGGTGCCCATTGACTTTTACTGTTCAGGTGTTTATACAGTCACTGGTGTACATTCAGCACTTTGTTATTGTTGGATTCATGCAACTTTGTGTGTGTGTGCACACTTGTCTGGCATAAACACTAACCTTGTCAGGACCAGTAGTCCTCATGGAGACCAAAACCTGGTCCAAATAGAGCAGGAGAACTTTTCTGAAGAGCTGGTTAAGTTTAAGACAAAGATTTGAATTGTGGGTAGTTTAAGGTTAGGGTTGTACAGAAACTGGTTAGTGAGGGTTAATGCTTTTTAATAGGCTGTCCAAATGAATGGAAGTCAGTGATGTGTCCTAAGAAGAATAGCTGTGCAAACCTGTGTGTGTGTGTGTGTGTGTGTGTGTGCGTGTGTGTGTGTGTGCTCTCAACCCTGTGTTTACATACTGAAGTGTCAAGGTGTCACTATCGTTTCTCTTGATCACAAGCTTTTGACTTACACACACACTCTATACACACACACACACACACACACACACACACATGTTTGTGCAGCACTCATAGTGAGGACACTCATAGACATAATGCATTCTGTCTTACCCTTACCCTTAACCATCACAACTAAAAGCCTATCCCTAACCTTTACCCTTAACCTAACCTAAACCCAATTCTAACCCTAACCCTAAAACTAAGCCTTAACCCTCAAAATGCCATTTTAATGTGTGACAGAACGTGAGAACCAGCCAAAACACACACACACACACACTGGTTTCCATGACTTGAGAGGACATTGCATTGACTTACATTCATTTCCTGGAGACTTACTCTTACTGTAACCATAATTACTACTTATTACTGGTCTAATCCTAATCCTAACCCCCTAACCTTAACCTCAAATTTAACTTTAAAGCATTTCTTCACCTTAAAATGTAGTTATTTATGTTAGGGGGACTTCATTTTGTCCCCATATGGAAGACACGTCCCCATAATGTGACTGTGTAAACAGATTTAGGTCCCCACAACATAAGGAATACCAGGTACATATACACACACACACACACACACACACACACACACACTCTATTTGTATCTGGTCACCAAAGAAGTTTTACTGTAGCACCTAACAATGCCAAGAGCCAAGATGTCTGCTTGATTGGTTTTTATAAGACTCACCCAAGAGACCGTAGTCCAGCCCAATTGGCTCCTTCATGTGTGTGTGTGAGTGACTCACCGGACTCAGTCTCCCCTCGGTCACCGAGCCCAATATTCAGGCCAACTTTATCCTGCATGGCACCGCTTCCTGCTGCAGTTGTTCTCTATAGAGTGGCAGTGACTTAATACAGAGTCGATTATTGAACAGAACAATCGGAGGCATGAAAGGCCGGCAGCAGGCACGCATAGGGTACACACACACACACACACACACACATACACACGCACACACACACACGCACGCACGCGCGAGACGGGCATGTGTAAACAATACTGTGAAATCTTTGCTCTCACTCTTTCTTCTCGTTCTCTAAGTGAGTCCAGAGAGGACCGGCTCTATGTTTTGATAGAAACATCATGTTTACAAAGAGACACAAAGTTACCACAACGATGGAAAATGACTTAATGAAGAGACGCAACAATTACAAAGAGGCAAACAATGACTACAAAGAGACGTAAAAAAGAAAAACGATGACAAACATCACAAACATCACATGAGACACAAAACGACTTCAAATTATTGGACGCAATTGCTTTTGTGTGTGTGTTTTTATATTATAAGCTCTGTGTCTTTTATTGTCTCAGTTTGACTCTCAGCTGACTCTGCAGTGTAAGTGCTGTGTTCCTTCACCAACACTTACACACCACAATGTAGCATGTGTGGATCAAACACTTACTTATGAATAGTCGAGGTTTTTTGTTTTTTTCAAGTGACACATATGCCGTTTTTCCACTTCATAGTACCGCCTCGACTCGCCTCGCCATGGCTTGACTCTATGTGGGCGGAGCTATCACTGCACGGCTGCGTGAGACTGCCGTGACTTAATTTTACACGCGACGCCCACAAACTAGTGACCAGTGACTTGTAAAGCAGTTGTTTTTAGTGTAACTAAGTCATTAGAATCAGTGAATTAAAAGGTTAGTTCAGTACTTCCTGCATGACTGGAGCACAGACTCCGTCTGACACTGAAATACAGCGGCTGGGTTTGGGATGCGGCTCGGCTTTCAGCAGTGCTGTCGCTAAATACACCAGACTCCTGTGTTAAATGATGAGATTTTAGACATTTCCTTTGCTAAATGTTGGAGATTAACCGACGTTTTCAAGATTGGTTAAGTGTGTTTAAATGATCTACAGTTGGGCATTGTTCGCTTTGATTCTCGTGCCTCTTCCTGTGACACGGCACTCTGACCAATCAGTGCACGGCAGTCTGATGACTGCTGCGAAGAGCTCGCTTGTGCTCGTGGAAACATGCCAATCGTCAGCGCTGACTGTGCTGTGCACACTCCCGGCTCACTCCTTTCACTGGGCAACAGGTTTAGACAAACACTTTCGACACTAAGCAAAAGGCTTAACTGATAAAATCAACATCAACTTTTGTCTCATAATTGTGACTTTTTACCTTATAAATTAGATTTTTATCTCATAATTTACACTTTTCATCTCATAAATTAGATTTTTATCTCATAATTTACTATTTTTGCATTATAAATTATACTTTTGTCTCATAATTGTGACTTTTTACCTCATAAATAAGATTTTTATCTCATAATTTACACTTTTCATCTCATAATATGATATCTATGATATCTAAAGAAGTCCACATGGGCCGCATATAGCACTACATTCGGGTTTTGGTATGCATGGTATGCATAGTGGCTCCACTCGTGTCACTGAAACCATATAGGACCTGCATGATTTGCCCACTTAGTACCCAGGTAGCCTGGAAATGGTACTTAGTGGGTGACAAGCAACTGTTTAATTTTTTATATTATATCTACAGTATTTGTTTTCCTCCCAAAGTCCAAAGATATGCAATATGGGGATTAGGTAAACTGACTGCAGGTGTGTGTGTGTGAGAGTGGATGGTTGTTTGTCTCTATGTGTCCCAGGGTGGCACCAGCGCCCCCCCGCGACCCTCATGTGGAGGATAAAGTGGTAGAAGATGGATGGATGGAAATGTATTCATCGTTAATAATCATTGGGAATGGCTTTTTCCTGCTTTATTTTAATAAAGCATTTTATTTATTTTTATTTTGATGTAAATAAAACATTTTTAAAGTTTGATGTAAAATAATGATCTCTAGTTTAGTTTAGCAACATACAAAGCCAACTTTCGAGATGAAGCTTTGACACAATACTTCATACACACATACTGCACTGGCACAGACTTTATTGTGAAACAGGTCAGCAGAACGTCAAAAACAGTGCTTCAAATATGAGCTCTGGCTCGGGACTGGTGTTACACATGGTTGGTGTTTGAAGTAAACGTCCTCTAACACTTCTCCTGTTTCAGTTTGCCAGACAAGGAAACACTGACAGGAAAATTCAGGAAAATTTGTTATATTTCTTCTCTCCTTGGAGAAACAAGAGTAAAAAAAAAAAACCCAAGACAAACAAGGTTTGTACACAGAGCATCAAGTCGCTCTTCTGTAAGTCAACTTGCTTTTTCTCTGAAGGCCCGCAGGCTCTTTTCCCAGTGTCTGCTCCATGCCAGCTGTTCACACACACACACACACACACACACACGTTTGCACAGTAGTGAGGACACTCATCGATGTAATACTTTCCCCAGACCCTTACCCTAACCTTAACCATCACAACTACACGCCTATCCTTAACTCTTAACATAACCCTAACCCTAAAACCCCCAAAAAGCCTCTTTAGAGATGTGACAACCAGCCAAAATGTCCTCACTCCCTATGGTTTATACAGTTTTTTGGTCCTCACTAAGCTTCATATAGAAGAACACACACACACATCCGCACACCTATAAGGAGTGTGCACACGCCTGCCAGTACACAGACACATGCTCAGACATGTGTGCACACGTACACACACACACACAGATGCATGTTGTGGAGCTCCTGTTTTCCCACACGTCAAAGCTTGTGGGAAAATCCTTGCTGGTCAGTAATTGATTCCGCCCTGCCAGCTCCATTAGTTTACAGCACAGTCTCTCTCTCACACACACACACACGCACACACACGCGCACACGCGCGCACGCACACACACACAGAGTGAGATAAAGGCAACCCAGACCAGGCGTGCTCTCCTCCTTTCGTCATGCCTCTTACTTTTTTTTTCTTCTTCTTAACTTTCTTGTTTGTTTTCAGACTAAATTGAATTCTCTTGGCTCTCGTGTCCACGTGTCATTTGTCCTTTCAGCTTTTGTTCAACATCGCAGCAATAGAATTCAACAGAAAATGCAAATATAAAATATAAATGTGCTCAAATAAAGTACATTTAAAAAACAAACATATTTTATAGTTGCTTTCTTGTGTACCAGCAGAAATCTTGAGCTTAAAGTGGATAAATGGAAAAAGTTATTACACTTCTATATTATTTTATCTAAGTTTACTATTCTCAATAAAACAACAATATTTTCATACAAAACAGACCAAACATTGAGTTGTCCAGTGTTGTAATGTAATTATAGAAACTTTGACTTTGACTCCACTAAATGTCCTTTGTTACTCGTTACTACCAAATAAAATCAGAAGAAGAAGAGTTGATATTATGGTCTGTATTTATATAGAGCTGCTTTACACTACTGTTTTCACCCATTCACACAACATGGGGTTAAGTGTCTTGCTCATATAGACTAGGACACATATATAGACTAGCAGAGTGAGGAATTGAACCTGCAACCTTCCATTTGAAAGACAATTTGCCCTACCACTGATCCACCATGGCTCAATCCTAACTCCTTTTACTTTTACTTGTAAAATGTAAGTACATTTTATATCAGAAAATTACTTTTGATACTTCAGTACAGTAAATGTCATATACTTTTACTTAAGTATTATTACGTGACTTGCTTTTGGGTACTTGTTGTCACATTATCTTGTCAGTCCATGTTCCTCTCGTCCCCTCGCTCCTTCTCTTCTCTGCCTCATTTCTTTCTCTCCACTCTTTCTTTCTTTCCTCTTTAATTGGAGTGACAGTGTTTGTTGATTTTCTGCCTCTCTCTCTGCCACCTGCTGCACGCACACACACACACACACTTTGACCCTTCACCCTCTCCCCCGTCATGCTCCACACAACAACAACCACGCACTCACACACAACACACGCACACACACGCACACACACGCACGCACACACACACGCACACACACTGGTGAGCAGCCACATGCTGCTCAGCACATAGACAGACACACAGTCTCACACAGACATGGTGACAAACAGCTACACAAACGCCACTTCTTTTTTTCCCCTCCTCTCTTATCGTGGCCGCTACAGCCCCTCCCTTCTATTATCACACAGCCTGGGGCTTCGGCAGCGTCCAGTCTGGCTTCCATTCAGCTCCTTCCGATCCCTGATGAACAGCTATTTGCTGTCAGGCTCACCGTTATCAATTACCATCATCACCAGTATTACCACGACTCCTCCACATCAAAGGCCCCATCAAAGCCGCCTCATCGGGGGAGAACTTTCACATGAGATAAAGATTTTATTTTGATGTTTTCCATGGACAAAAACAGCAAACAACGCAGATATCTGTCTTAACTCTTAGCATTAATTTTCATTCCAAAATGAGTTATCTGTAGCTGGAAACATGTGACGCCCTTGTCGAGTAAAGAGATCAGTCACTTGAGAAGAAACCCCCCCGTTGTGATGCATTAAAAAGTTGATAGAAGTTGGTTTATTATTAACTACAGTATGTGCTACTTGTTTTGTCGCGTGATATTTTATCTGTAGGCGAGCGTTGTAGGGGGAATTCTCAATATAAGCTTTGAAATAAAGACATTTTTATATTACGTCCATAGTTTACTTGTTGCACAACAGAAATGTCTCTGCACAAAAAGTGCAAATAAAAGGAATCAAAGGTTTGCTCTGATTGAGGCCTTGTTTATTTATCCTCAGATCAGATCATTTTTAATATTACAAAGATATGAATACGTTGCTGATATGTTAATTGGTTCAATTCCAACTACTTTTAATTAAAGGGGAAAAAACCTTTTAATCTGTCTTTCATTTATATAACAAGAAAAAAATAGGTCTGTAACATTTATTATAGAAAATTGTCACATACAAACAAGTGGGATATTATAATTTGGTTTATGTTGATAGTTAGCTTCAGTCAAACATTTGCTCATATTCATCAATCAAATCAAAGGAATCAAAGGAATTGAACCTGCAACCTTCCAGTTGAAAGACAACTTGCCCTGAGCCAGTGGCTCAATCCTAACTCTTGACATTTTTAATATGTTTACTTCTAAAACTTAAGTACATTTTATATCAGAAAATGACTTTTTAAAAAACTTTAAGACTTTTACTTCTACAAAAGTCATTTTCTGGTGAGATACTTGTACTTTTACTCAAGTATCCCTTTAAAATGGCCTAATTCTAGGAAGGTTCCTATAGAGGACATGAACATTTCCCGATGGGGAATAAATAAAGAATAAAGAAACACAACTTGTAAAATAAATAAATACATAAAAAGACAGCACAATAAAAACTGAAAGAGCTCACAATAAGAAAAGAAAGAGGGACATTTGGAATGGTTTAGTAATGAGACAGTATATTTATAACAGTTCACGCTTATCAGTTTATTATTCAATCAGTGGATGGACAGTGACGTGTTAAGGTGTGTGTGTGTGTGTGTGTGTGTGTGTGTGTGTAGGCAGTGTGGTGGGATAATGTGGTCACTCCTCTACATGTGACCACTACACATTCATCCGTTCAGACATGTGATCTTACACAATGAAAGTTGACCTGTGTATGTGTGTGTGTGTGTGTGTGTGTGTGTGTGTGTGAGAGAGAGTGTGTACTGCTGTCTTGGCAAGGTTACACACACACACACACACACACACGCACACACACACACACACACGCCTGTTTGTGCTCTCTCCATTTGTTAGTTGTGAAATATTAATCACAGTCAGCTGCCAACCTGACAAGGAAAAGATGCAGAGCATGAAATCTTTCAACCTGCATCCCACACACTCACATGCATGTCAGTAACAGGTTTTCACACACACACACACACACACACACACACACACACACAGACACACACACACACACAGCCCCCTCCGCTCCCGGTCAGTCTGAACCAGGTCCTCGCTCCCTCTCGCCTGGGCATCTGTGTCTGTGTGGGTCCCAGCTGTCCGGGGGATTATGACAAGTGAACGGTGATCCTCGAGGGCAGCGCGTTCACTGACCCGTTCTAACAAATCCTGATGAGACTTAATACATATTTATTTCCTCACTGTACCTAAAAACACTGCTTTGCTTTGTCAAACTCCAAAAACCAACTCTGTCTCCAAGGAATGAATCATGAGCCTTGTTTTCTCCCTCGCTGTGATGAATCGCAGACACAAATCACTGACATAAATGCGACCAGTCAATACTGATTATTTTTTCAAGCGTATCAGAGACTTTCCATGCTTTTTTGCCATTAACCACAAATATCATATTCTTTACATGACTGTCACTGTTCAAAAGAATACCATAGTGTTTTAAAGTCAAATACATTTTGCCAGTTGTGTTCAAAAGCACAGTTTATCTGGTTCTAATTGTCAGAGTGGCTCTATCAAGGCATAGTAATGTAGTTAATGAGCCAATCATGTTGGTGCGATCAGTGGAGAGGGTTCTCTGCTCAGACTTACCACGTTCCGCGTCCCCGGAGACATGCCAGTGGTTTTTGTTTATACTTTAACGAGGGTTCGTGTCAGTCCAGAGCTCCACGCATGCGCTCTTTAATCTCACATTCCATTTTTGTTAGTCGGCTTTGTGTACTTGTGCATGAAAAACACAACTGGAGAGATGTGGAGAACCTGGAGGTTTTGTTGTGAGAAGAACTAATGACACGTAACGGTGAGACAGCTTTTCACTTTAGTCCTGAAAGTAAACAACCATCCACTCTCACACCTACAGTCAGTTTAGAGTGTCCAATTTTTAATATATGTTGCACCAAACCTTTGTCTGACCAATAGAGGTAATCTCTCATCAAACTGAGACACGGTTTGGGTTTTTTGAATTAAAAGGCCCGTTCTTAGTCTATGAAAACATATTTACTGTATTAGCACATTGAATTTCTGCCATAAATGCTCTTAAATGGAACAAAACAATGACAGATGTGATACTGGACCTTTAAACTTAAAAAAACAAACACACAGAGAAAAGTTATATAGGAAAAGTGCAGGAATAGTTTAATATGATGTATTGATGTATATGTGATCAATGTACATGACCTTGGCTATACTGTACAATAGTAGGATATATAGTAGGATATTTATATATATATTCATATATATATAAATATTACATACAGGATGTTTGATTAGTGTGTAATGTGGGAAGTATATATTAAATAGGGTCAAATTTCCATTAACATCAAATGAGAGCGCTTGCACTCCGACCTTGTTTTTCCTCAAACTTTTCAGTTAAGTCCAAACCAAGTGTTCAGTCCTGGAAGTTTTTCTCTTTTATATATTTGTAAGGACCAAGAAACCACATTTTAGTCTGACCAATAGAGATAATCTGGGACACGGTTTGGTTTATTTGAATTAACCAATAAGAGGACACAAACAGGAGGCAAACACGAACGTCATAAAATACAGAATTCAATGCTTTCTTTCACGTAATTCCTCTGTTTTGCTGCATGCTGGAACATTCTCAACTTGTTGGTTTTCAAATTGTGCTGACAGAAGTGGAACCTGCGGCTGCCTGGAAGACAGGAAAGCAGCGTGACAGCGTCACTCCGTAGACCAACACTAGGCTTTGGAAAATGGTGAGCTGTAATGTTTACAATTTATAGTTAATGGGCAAAGACCATGAAACATAGTTTAGTGTTAGGATCCTTGTCTGAAGTGGTCTGGAGCGACTCAGTGACCGGCGGTGCTCCACCTAAAATAAGTCTGTGGAGCCACTTGGAGAGTTTGACTGCTGAGCGCCGCTGTGAGTGTGTGTGTGTGTGTGTGTGTGTGTGCTGTGTCTCCTCATGCCCGCTGTCACAGCGTGTGACATGGGAACAACCAGGACTGTTTTAAATCACGGGCCTAACCACTGGCCTGACCAGCCGGGGGGGTTCCTGGATACTTGGCATTCCTTCAGTGACTGAGTACTGTGAGAACCAAATGACATGGGCTGAAATATTCTTAGGTCTTAAAAGGCCAAATCAAACACATCCACATATGTATATGTGTGAGGGTGAGGGTGTGAGGATGCATCCTATCTATCTTTCTATCTATCTATCTATCTATCTATCTATCTATCTATCTATCTATCTATCTATCGATCTATCTATCTATCTATATATCTACCTATCTACCTATCTACCTATCTACCTATCTACCTACCTACCTGTGATTTTTAGTTCTTTGCATCTGGTTTCCTGTTTTATTTTGAAGTTTTTTCTGGTGTGCACCTTGTCAAGTTTAACTTCCTGTCCTGTCTCCGCTCATGATCGCTTGAGTCTAATTAGCGTCACCTGTGTTCCCTTGCTGTGTCTTCGCGGGTTCATTTGTTCCATATTTAGTCTACATGCGTTCCTGCTCGTGCTCCTTTTGTTTCAAGGTATTTTTTCCATCTCCTCATGTTTTAGATTGATGTTTTTTTGCATTTTCATTTCATTATAGAAAAATAAGTAAATCCAAACCCCAGGTCTTACTTTTATGTTCTTATGTAAAATGATTAATCTTTACTCCACCTTTTTTTCCTCCTGTGACACGATTAATGATTTGAAAATCTATTTATTTAATCCTGTCTTTCCTACTGTATATAATACACGTACATCAACATTCACTGTATGGTATTTTGTGCCGTTTATTCACGTTGATGTGCATTGTTTCATATATAATTGCTCATATTGTCCATGATTGAATTTTGCCATACAGTAAAAGTGTATCGGATGATTGTATTTGGCATAAATATTGTGGGTTACATTAGTTTAAACTCTGACAGTGATCAGATTTGGCAAATGAGTCTATACTACAAAACTGCAGTATGTTATGTCTTAAATTTCCAAAAACATAACCAAAGACTCCTTTACTGCAGAGTTTAAATATAAACGTGATAATTTCAGTGTCTGTTAAACCACCTAAACACCATGTTTATTCCTTTTTAACTTTTCAAAGAAACAGGGGGCTCATCTCTCACTCAAAGGTTATTACACACTCTCTCGCCCATGATCACCATGTCGGCATGATGACAAAGGCAAAGCTTGACAGGCGTAGTTGTGGTTGCCAAGCTATGATTGCACAATGCTGTTACTCATGATTATAGCAGAGGCCAGTAGGGGTCTTAAGTGTGTGTCTGTTTGTGTGTGTGTGTGCACCAATTGATCAGCTGTTTCCTTAATGTGTGTTGTGTGTTGCATGCATTGAAAACATTCTCCCCGTTGTCTAATCATCCTTTAACTATTACTGATGGTGGTACGCGGGCCTGTGCCGAGCTCCCGACAGCTGAGTGTCCCTACTTTCCCATGCTGTCAGGGGGTAAAGGTCACACCGCAGCTACCGCCGCAGTTGTTACGACCCCTCGCAAACAAGGCCTCTCCTGTATGGCTGTACACATTAATGGTTGCATACGGTTGAAACAAGATAGGCAGTGAATGGGGGGGGTTGTGTGTGTGTGTGTGAGAGAGAGTGTGTGTGTGTGTGAATGAATGTAACACAACAATGACCTCCTCCCCACTGGTCACCCATGTTTGTTAGAATAACTGCATGTGCTTGTATTCGTTACCTATTTTTCTGGCATAAACACTGAGTAGTAGTCCTCATGGAGACCCGAAACACGGTCCTAACGAGGCATATCCTCATTTATGAGGGAGGTTAAGTTTAGGGCTAAGATCTGAATTGTGTGTACACGTGTGCGTATCTTTGTTCAAAGCCACCGATGTGAGGACATTCTGACATTCTGATGACGTTTCGTGGCTGGTTCACGCAACGTTAAAGGGCCTTTTTAAAGGTTTCAAAGTGTTAAGACTTGGTTAGAGAGTTTGGGTAAGGTTAAGGGTTAAGGTTAGGCTAAGAGTCTTATTGAAGGCATTATTGTCCATGAATCTCCTGTGTCCAACAATAGAGTGACAAGTGTGTGTGTTTGTGCAGCTATAGTGTCCACAGTAACCATGAACGTGGCCTTGTTAGGGTCCATGGGGCCTCCTGTTTGTTTAAATTGAATGACTTCTGTGTGCACGTCCTCGTGTGTGTGTGTGTGTGTGCGTGCGTACCCTCCACGCCATCGCTGCAGCTCTTTGAACTGTTGGCATTCAGAATTCAAAGCTTCCTCCTTTTCTTCTACATTCATTCTTCTACACACGTTTATTTATTTTTTTGTACCAGCCGAGTTTAGCTGGCCACCTCTCCGCTCCTGGGGCGACGGAACAATTTCCGTCCCCCCGACACACACACACACACACACACACACGTCTTTTCTTAAACGCTCGTCAAACTAGGTCTTGACAAGAAGCACTTAAACTCTTTTCACCACTTCTTCCGTTCTGTTGTTCAAGTCTTGGAGGGCGGGCAGTCACTGCAGGTGCAGGTGAGCTTTACTGGCACCAGGTGGACGACATGTTGATGCTACAAGGGAGGAGTTATACGCTCCTCTGCATATTTGGGAAAGCTTCCAGGATAGTGTGTGTGTGTGTGTGTATGCTTTTGATGTTGAGATCCACCCAAAGGGCAAACCATCCAGATCCAAAGAGCTCTTACCTCAGCTCCACTGTGGCAGCGTGTCGGATCTTGAATCAAGATGAAATTGTTTTTCTCACCTCGGATGTGCCAATACGCCGAGTCCGGGCTCTAATTAACACTAATGTATAGCTGCAGGCTGTTTTGGCTCATTAAACATAATATGCTCTATTACCCTCTGATTGAACGCCCTTTGATAAAACACAACATAGGTGTGAATGGTTCATGGCTGCTTCTTTCTTTCTTTCTTTTTAAGCTGTTTTCTGAGAGACAGGTGGTTCTTGGCAGCTCAACCACACGCCACAACAGTCGGGTGCAAACCGGGTTGATCGTTAATGGGCTGGAAGGCAGTGTCACAAGGACGTTCAGGCCTAATATCTCAATGCTTCAGTGTGTTAAACTGTATTGTAAAACCACCGTGTTTAGCTCTGATCCAGCTGGATTTAGTCTGCTCAAGCTGAGCAGCGGCGCAGGTGCCGGCTGATAAGACCTGGGATTCTCACGGACAATGATGAGAAAGTAGGAGAGGGGAAAGTGAGGGGGGAGGACGGGGTGGTCTGGGTGAGTTGAGGAAAAATGAGTAAAATTGTACTTTGTACACATTGTGATAAGATATTATATTAATATTCACCAAAGTTTGTTTTTCTTTAATGTTATGTGAAATATTACATTCAAATTACAATAAATGTTATAGAAAATTAACCAATAAATAATGTTAGATATTTAATGAAGAAAAGTTAAAATTCAGATTGGAATTAAAAACATGGCATCCCGTTTTTTCCCCCAGTTACTTTGTGGTGGAATTATACATTTATTCTATTTATTAAAGCTGCACTGTGTAACTGTTGTAAACAAATGGCAAATAAATTGTATTTTATTATATTTTATTATTTATAATTAAATTGCAGCTGTGTCTGAATCTCCTGTCACCAGGAGACATTTATGTACTGCTTACAGGTCATTTGTTTTATGCCAAGACAAATGGAGGCAACAGTAACGTTGAGCAAGTAAAGTTTGGATCACTTGGATATACACTGTACAGTCTTGCTGAAACCTCCTCTTCAGCAAATACGCTCAAAAGAGCCTGGACCCCGCTCCACTTTGCATGTCCTTTTGTTCCATGTTTTTGAAATGACCGATCTTAGGTACTTCTTTGGGTGAAAGTTTGAGGTTGCGGGAAAGTCTCTCCCTGCGTAATTTTGGTGGAAAACGGTGAGGTTTTTCCAAAATCCGAGGTATATGAGAAAAGTTCCTGCGGTGGAAAAGGGGCACAGTGAGTCTGGAGTTTCTGTAAAGTAAAATCTTCCCAAAATTGCTGGATCATACTAGAAGATTGGATACTGACATAATAACACAACTAATTAATACTTTACTTTTGTGGTATAGGGCAGTGGAAATCTTGATATTACATAATTGAAACGGTGTCTTCCTGATGTATAATATTAGAATCAGAAAGATGGAAGGAGAAAGAGAAAACTTGGAGATAATGGGGAATAAATACAAAAGTGCAATCTGAGAAGGACAATAACAGAGGAGAAGAGGACAGAAACTCCAGGGCATTGTTCCCATTCCTGTGAGAAAGTGAACTGTAGACAGTAATCCCATGTTATGACAGTGACACAGTCCATCTCTCCCTCCTTCCCACAGGTTGGAGGGATGAGTCAGCCGGCGAAGAAAACAAAGGAACAGGCAGGAACCTGCAAGGATTACACTCTCATCATGTGGAAACTAGACACCGACACCAGAGCTTCTGCAGCCTGCTCACTGACAACATCCACTGTAGGCCTACCAGTGTGTGTGTGTGGTGTTGTTTTTCTCTGCATCTCCTCCAGGTAACCACATCAAACTTCAAACGTGTTGACAGTGTACACACAAACCACACATTAAGTCGTTTTTAAGACATGGACCCCTGAAAAGTCCAGATGGTTTTTGGAGTTTGCCGTTCATGTGTGAAGAACACAGGAGGAGATAGAACAGAACGAGAGAGTCCAGATCCTCCCAGTGAAGGTTAGACCCTCGTTTGAATCAAGTGACGGCTGGTTGAGATGTCACCCAGAAGAATCTTGGAGATTCACGATTTGGTCAGTGTCATGTCGGAAGGGGCCGCGGGGTACACATGTCCATCACAGGGACACATATAGAGACAAACAAGCATCACACCTACGGTCAATTTAGAGTGTCCAATTGACCTAATCCCCAAATCTGCATGTTTTCAGACTGTGGGAGGAAACCGGAGAACCTGGAGAAAACCCACGCACACACGGGGAGAACATGCGTGAGTACTTATGTGTTCATTTATTTATTACATTTAAATTTATTCCATTTCTCAGACTTAGTTGGGTCATTAAGTATTTGAGTCATTATTTATTTCTTCCATAGCCTTAAAGTCCTTTTAAAGACATTTTGACACAGTTACATTGTGAAGATAATGATAAACGATGGCTGAATCCCATGTAGCTCCTTCAGTCTTGGTGTTGTTTATACAGGCACACCGTCACATGCCCATGTCTAACAGGGACTTTTGAATCTAGCAGAGCCAATGATAACGTTATCAGTCACACCTGTTCAAGTTCCCACAATGACATGTGAAGCATAACAACTCTAAGGCCTGACAAGTGTCTTTATTTCGATTCAGTCTCTGAATCAGAGTCGCTGAAATGTAATTGTGAAGTGTATTTTGTGTTGTGTTGAATTGAACACATTTTAAAATCAAATAAGATACGTGGAATGATTTCAGTCATCAGTCATGTGATTCCAGACGTGTTTTCTAACTTTACTTGGTCTCCTCTTCTTATCTGTGTCTTTATGTATGATTTAGGCTTTCCTGTAACGGTTTATAATGAACATGCTTTTATCGTAAGCTGCAGTGAACACAAGCGCTCTCATGTCTGCGGGTACGTTATGGGAATAACAGAAATAACCGATGCCATTTTTCTGTTTAATTCTATCTTGGGCGCACGATAATTGTGTCTTGCAACAATGTTAAAGCGAAAAAAACATTAAATTTTCCCCCGAACCTCCCCGTGAGAGAACAAACCTCTGACAAAACAAAACGCTCTCACCGTTCTAAAGTGCTGAAATAACCCCGGCTTCCAGAAATAGCTGAATAAACTATGAGACAGCAGCTCCGCGGGGTTTGTGGACCCACATGGCTTTTTTCTACGGAGCGGGGATTTCCACGGTGGTTTGAAAAGTGGACACACACTCGCACACTCACACACACATATTCCCCATGGTGCATTAGGGTCATGCTTGTCTTATGTAAAGCACGGCGACCCACAGAGACGTCGAGGGCCCGCTCTGATGTTCTCATGTGCTGAAACAGAGCGTGGTATGTGTGTTTTCACAAGTTTTTTTGTGTGGTGCATGTGTGTGTGTGTGTGTGTGTGTGTGTGTGTGTGTGTGTGTGTGTGTGTGCTGTTTTGGTGTAATGTGCTTGGCCAGTAAAGGACCTGTGGCAACGGCAATTAAATGGTGATGTTTGTGGAGGATGCCACACCACCTCGGTCTCCAGCTCTTCTAATATCTTCCTGGAGTGTGGACTGTCTTTGTGGTTCGTGTGTGTGTGTGTGTGTGTGTGTGTGTGTGTGTGTGTGTGTGTGTGTGTGTGTGTGTGTGTGTGTTGGAGAACGACTACATACACTCATCTGTCCCTCATCTCCTCCTCTCAGCCAGTAAGTCTGGGACTTGAAGGAAAAGGCCAATTATAAAAAAAACCCTCTCTCCATCTTTGTTCTGTGGGCATAAACCACTTCTTTGCTTTTTTGTTTTCATTCTTTCCCCTTCTTTGGCTTTCTGACATTCCTCGTCCATTCCCACCATCCCAGAAACCCCCCCACTCCACCCCGTTACTCACGCTCATGCACACATGCAAGCTCACTCTTCTTCTGGCTCATGCCAGCTCCGCCAAGCTTCGCAAGCGTCAGTTCCCAAAGTCTTAAAATAGCTGGCATGCTTTGTCCCTCATCAGCACCATATCTTATCATATTTGAAAGAAACGCTGGGTGGGGATGGTTGTTATGGGCCTTCTGTTTCTATGGCGACTGCTTTATCCCAGAGTCTATTTGATGTTGCCCTTTGATTTCATTTAAAAATAGTGGGCCATCCATTTTTATTTGATGTGAAACTCAGATAATCAAAATCCTGAATACATGTTTTTGGCTCTTGTAAATTTATTTACAAAGCAGCAATCATTTGGAGGAAGGAAATTTGACATTTTCTTAACTTGACCAAAGTTAAAGTGATATTTCTTTTTGTCTGTGGTTGTATGAGGTACTGAC
Source organism: Solea senegalensis (assembly GCF_019176455.1). Classification (NCBI taxonomy): domain Eukaryota; kingdom Metazoa; phylum Chordata; class Actinopteri; order Pleuronectiformes; family Soleidae; genus Solea; species Solea senegalensis. The sequence continues at coordinate 6,961,922 of NC_058039.1, read as the reverse complement.
ACCTGCACAGCACTGAATTTGTGCTGGGTCACCAGGTCGAGGCCCGGATGACTATCCTTGGCGTCGACTTCATCTGTTGTTTTCTGCTCAGTGAGCGGGGATTAATACTCCACCTACTGGTGGAGTGGACATTCAGTTTGTGCATGCGCTATCCACACACATCCAATTTGTGTGCGGTTCCAAAATCTGGGCTATGTTGTGCGTTGGGTCACTGAGAACAGAAGAGCCAGAGGAGACACAATGAAAAACTAGTTTTAGCCACTTAACAAAAGACTCACTTTAATAAACAAACACTTGCGTAACGCTGCGATATCTAAAGCAAATGCTTGCCATTACACAGTCCAGCAATTAGCAACTAAAGTTTGTGTGGCTTTGTTGACCGCTCACTCCTCACACCAAAGTCTACAGAGAAAATCTGCCATTTTACTACATCACAGCACACTCGAGTAACCAGTAAGTGAGTGAGTTCAAATCTCCTGTGAGTTTGGTGTTCTTTGGATTTACCAAATTGACCCAGACTTATACCAGAATGAGGCAGCAGTGGGACCAACAGCTCGTCTGTCCCCGCGAGCTATTCAACCACACTTCAAACTGAGGTGGAGTGGACATGTTTGAAACAGATGTACTGTGTGTGTGTGTGAGAACTGTGCTGCAGCCTCCTCTGATGTGGACCAGTTTCTGACACTGAGCTGATGAACAATGATGAGACTCAACTGACGGGTCTGTCATCGTCCTCCCAGCTGTGAAACGCACGCGCGGGTTCGTGCAGCTGTCCTTTTAAGGACACCTCCTTGACTTCCATTCATTTGGACAGCCAAACCAAAGCCTCATCACTACCAGTTATTGCCTAACACTAAGACCAAAATTCAAATCTTAGCAGAAATTAGGTAATCACTCATTAGGACCAGGATTTGGTCTCTATGTGGACTACTGTTCCTGACAAGGTCAGTGTTTATGCCAGTTCCTAAAAAGGTAAAACATGCAACAAGAACACACACACACACACACACACACACACACAGAGCCATATTTCTCTTTGTAAAAATGTGAGCACACACTTTCCCTCTCTCACACTCGGAGCCTCTGTCCTCCTCTTCACTCTCTCACACACTCATGGAGCTGGAATCACAACTCAGTGTCCAGCTCTGGGCGGTGTTCCCATCCCCATGGCCTTTCCCAGCACAGACAATGCTTTGTGTCCCACAAAGGAAGCTCTCATCCAGGCTCTGGGGCCCTGTTTGGCCCTAAGTGGCCCCCCAGACTCCAGAAAGGCCCCAGCACAACCTGCTGAGGTGCCAAGAGGAACATCTGTGTGACTCTGGTGAAGAGGCCTCGCCGAAGTTCTCACACAGAGAGGAAGACTAGCTTATATCCCCCTTTGTGTGTTTCTGCCTGTGCGTGTCTCACAGTGTGTCCCTGTGTGTGTGTGTGTGTGTGTGTGTGTGTGGATCGCTGTTCATGTGAGCACAAGCGTCGGGGTCCTGGGAGTCTCCCAGTCCACATAATAAACCGTGTGAGAGGAAAGACAGAGTGTGTTGCCAGACATCCGCAGTCTATGAACCACGTGTCCGAGCAGCCTGGCTGCCAACCACAGAGTCTGAAACAGGGTCACGCTAACAAGAACGAATAGATGAGGCGAGGAGTGCAGTGATGATGAATGAGAGGAGCGATCAAGGAGATGGAGGGATGGAAAGATGGACAGAAGGATTGGGTTATGGGATGAATGGATGGCGTCATACCTCAGCACAGCAACATGTTGGTGCTGAGCAACAGAAGTATAGCAACTATCTCGCCGTTCCACTCACTGGCCACTTTATTAAGTACACCCACTGCTTGTTAATGCACTTATCTCATCAGACAATCACATGGCAGCAACTCAATGCAATTATGCATTTAGACATGATCGACATGACGAGCTGCTGAAGTTCAAACTGAGAACCAAGGATGAGGAAGGTAGCACATTTAAAGATGTGTAATGTGCGTTAAAATATCTAATTATTCATTTAATGTTACATATTTTGTTGAAGAGTGTACTACTTTACCATACTCGGATAAAAATGTAAACTCAATAAAGTCTTATATATCGTATGTTTCACTGTGTTATTATAAATCAGCAACAACATTTTAGCTGAGTCATGTTGTGAGCTCTTTATTCCCTCTGCGTGGGAGAAAAACATTTGTCACACAGTTGGAGAATTATGTTGAAATAGCTTGTTGGAAATTGCTTGACAATGCTACAGTGCACAAACGTGAGCATCATAGTTTAACAGGTCTGATACGACTGTATCGGACTGACATCAGTATCGGCAGAAACTTGAGTTTGTGGTACTGTATCTTCAATGGACACAAAACAGTAATATTGTACCATCACTAGTCTCTGTTCACTGTAACGGAGCTTGTGTAACAGACCTCATTTTTGGTCTCCTTTACTCATCTCTGTTATAAATTCTGAGGCAAACCAATTTAGACAATAAGACAATATCATTGAGTTTGAATGTTCTCCCCGTGTGTGTGTCTCAGATTTGGGGATTAGGTAAATAGGATGCTCTAAATTGACCATAGGTGTGAGTGTGAGAGTGGATGGTTGTTTGTCTCTGTATGTGGCCCCGTGATGGACTAGTGATCTGTATGACCCCGCATTTTGCCCTTTGTCAGCTGGGACTGACACCAGCGCCCCCCCGTGACTCATGTGGAGGATAAAGCAGTAGAAGACGAATGAATGATTGGTTGAAGGAGAGACCCCTAGTGGTAGAAATCACATAATGTGTTTTTATGTGACTTTGGCCGGGTTGGCATAGTTGTTGATGCCAGACAGGCTTGTCTGAGTATTTTAGACACTGCTGATCTACTGCAATTTTGTCTTTTTAGCACAACTATCTCTAAGATATAGAGATAATGGTCCCAAAGAGGAGATATCCAGTGAGCAGCAGTCGGCTCTCTGAGAGAGAGTTCCTTGTTGATACCAGAGGTCAGAGGAGAATGGCCTGAACCGTAGACGACTTAATCACAGAGAGGCTGAGTAGTGGACAACTATACTAAGTGTGAATGAATCATCGCTCCAAAGTATTGTGTAGTATATCTACTTTTATTTGCTGGTAAAAAACTAACCAAGTGAACCAAGTGACAGCTGACTTTTCTACTACTCCTGCTGATGTAACACCATGTGACTCATGTCCCTGTATGTGACCAAGGACAAACTCAGTGACATCACGATTATTGTAAATCAACAATAACCATTCAAAAAGATGGCATCTACAGGAAGTGTGTGTGTGTGTGTGTGTGTGTACCTGGTATTCCTTATGTTGTGGGGACCTAAATCTGTTTACACACTCACATTATGGGGACTTAAATAGTAAATGACTACATTTTAAACATGTTTTAAAGATAGGCTGAGGGTAGGGTTAGAATAAGGTCAGGGTTAGGGTTAGGTCAGTAATAATTATGGTTAAAGTCAACTCAATGTCCTCCAAAGTCATGGAAATCAGTGTGTATGTGTGAATATATGCATAAATACATGCAAATCTATTGCAGCATAGATCCTTCATGAACATACGAGCGTGTCCTGGAAACTCAAATAAGTCATACACTTGTCACGGGGTGGATAACCCAAATTGGTGAAAAACAGCCTGATTACTAATGAGGTTTCATTAAAATCCACCCAGCATCTGATGCTGTCATCAGCTAAATATAGATGAGACAGGAAGTCATATCAGTCAGCACGAGTGATTGCACTTATCTGCTGTGACTCACTATGTACAGGGCAATTTACCTGATTCATCGCACACTCCGGCTCCTGCACTGATGTCTGTCCTTTGTTCTGTGTGTGTGTGTGTGTGTGTAACATTCATGTGGGACAGACTATTGGGAGCCCAATGCAGCTGGGACACAGCATGGTCCACACCCTCACACACACACACACACATGCTATCCAGAACAGGAAGTGACATCATGCACTACTGGCCAAAAACACAGGAAGCATGACGACAGCTTCCGAAGAACACGCGGGACACATCAGCCCGGTACAATCCTGCAGCTGCTGTGTGCAAAATCCCACACCCAGTGCACACGCACACACACACACACACACACACACACACACACACACACACACACACACACACACACTCACACATACATATTACAATTACTGCAAATCAGTGTAAACGGTTGAAATTTGCTATCATAACACGTTTTATAAATCACACTAAATGATGAGGAGTGTGAGATTGTTTGGTTTGTTTCTTGTGCATTGTGGGAAAATGTGCTGCATTATTGAGTCAGCAGGCTTGTGTCACTTTCGTTTACGGTTCATTTATTTTTGGATTTATCTTTGAAATGTTAAAAAAAAGAAAAAGAAAGAAAAGAAAGTTCTATGTGGATTCAAAGCTCATAAAGCACAGACTGGATATTTCCCATGCTATTTCCCATGCATATTATTGTAATGTGAACACCCTCAATCCAGAATATATTATTATTCATTAAATGAATTCCATTTTCCCCACTTATATTAACTGTATGTATTCATTTTTGTATGATTGAAGTCCAAACACTTTCTTGCCCAGTTCAGTTTGTACTTTGACGACGAGAAACTGCAAAGCATTCACAGACCGGAGATGGTGACTTCCATGTTCTTTGTTAAAAGTCAATACAAAAAGAAAGGACTAATACCCAGAATGGTTTTGTAAATAAATACTTACCAATGACTGAGGCGTCTGAGGGCACATAAAGACGGCCAGTTCACTTTAGAATAGAGCACACAATGGTGAGTAATGTTGCTAATGGTAAACACTATCCAGCTTGAGAAAACAATGAGCAGAAGCATTGATATACAACACATCTCTGTAATCAATAACAGGCAAAAGGTTGTTTACACCAATTTCTGTTTCACACACAAAGAAAAGCAAGACTTGTTTTTGTATTAAAAAGAGTTTTTTGCGCTTTTATTACATAGTCCCGGCACGCCTCGCCTCAGCAAGGCACGGCACGGCATGGCACGGCTCGACTCTACACGGTTTAATTTGTTTTCCATTTCTATTGTACCTCCTCAGCGTGGGCGGAGTCACAAAGTCACGGCTGTAAAGCAGTTGTTTTCTAAATACACCAGACTCCTATGAGATTTTGGACATTTCATTTGATAAATGTTGGAAATTAAATGTTGGAATATAAATTCAATTTGAAAGAATTTGACAGTCTTTTTAACTGTTCTACAGTCCGGCATTGTTCGGTTTGATTCTTGTGTCGGACGTCTCGCTCATGACTCTTCCAGTGACCACACTCTGACCAATCAGTGGACGTCAGTCTGACGACGTCACATTTTAGTGTCAGCTTTTTTTTTATACCACATACTGAATGTGCTCCTTAAAAGACATAATTTAAACATATTTAAAAGTAGATACCAACTCAATTTATTGACCATTTTGTTTAAAAAGAATTTCAGTTTGTGCTGATCTGGCAGTTTTTCAAGCGTTTAAAACATACATATATATAGATATATATATATATATATATATATACATACATAATATATATATGTAATATATGTAAAGCATAAACATAAATTGATAAAGATGATCTTTTATGGGCTCTAACTGTCACTGATGAGAAGTTAGAGTGAAAGTTGGAACATGAAATGCAGCAGACCGTCGGCTGTTAATTATCTCTTCCACGTTTTACATGCTGTTAATTTGTATTTCCAATTACGCTGTGATGTGAAATGTTATCACTGCCTGGATCATTTTCACGAGAAACATTTACTGGAGTGACACCAGGCTTCACATCCAGTGTGTGTTAGTTGAGTCAACATGAGCACTTTGCTGAGGTTTGGGGAAGAGAGTCATGGTTTCACTTAAATGTTAACGAGCACATTGTGTTCGGAGTCACACAGTGAACTTTTGATGTATTCAAACAAGACGTTGTTCGCTTGATTCTAAGTGACATGCATCCAAAAAATGTAATAATGATGTTCATCCCAAGAGTTTGTTTCATTTAATGACAGATAGTGTGTTGTGTTCGTCCCTCATTAAATGTTATTTAGGCTGATTTCAAACACTTGACAGTTGTTTTGCTTTGGTTGTGTTGCGTGTGTCAGAAGTTGAGAAATGTTCAACTTTACAAGTCAGCCAATCAAATCATGCGTAGCATTTATCTTAAACAACACGCAGCTCAAAAAGAGCTCTTGAACAAGGTTCACTTCTCTATTATTTGTGTTTGTTGGATCGCAGCGACACACGGACACTGCTCTGCTAACCTCTGTTACCTCCAGCTCCAAATGTCAGACCCGCCTATCGTCAAGCGTTGACGTGACGCACGCGCGCGTAAATCCAGAGTAAAAGATACATCAAACCTGTCCCACATGAGAGGATTTTCAAATCGGACTTGATTTTAAAAAACGTGGGAGACCACAGACACGACGACCTTTGTAACCGATCAATGTTTGAATCCTGAGAAAGCACAGACCCGCTCGATCCAGGCAAGACGCGGGACCACACACTTGGCGATGTCAGGGAGGAGATTCCAGGGATTTAAACTTGCGCGATTTAACGTGACTTCAGAATGTAAACAGACATGGACGCGGACTGTCGGTGTTGTGTGTGTGCGCGCGATGTTTTGTGGAAGAAGTTGAAGAAGACAGAATCATGGTTATTGCTTAGTTCTGCTCACGCTCTAATCATTATTCAGTCGTAAATATCAAACATGTTTAATACCTTTACTACGATTTGAGTCTGGTGCGTCCGATGACTAAAATCTTGTCTGTTAATCTCTCGCACTACAGGATCATTTTGTCATAATCTGTTCAAATCAGCCTATAATCCATAGACACCCACGGTTGTCAGAAGGGCCAGATCGGGAACTGTATCTGGCCAATTATCCTCTGGAGAAGGTTTTAGGTCATATACTATTGACGCTTTTCCACTCCATCGTCCCGGCACGACTGATGATTGATGCTCCATTAGCAATAGTACCTGCTACTTTTTTAGTACGTACCTGCTCTGGTGAGGCTCCACGCGAGCACTGTTCAGGGCGTACTGAACGATTCTGTGAAGGAATCTTTTCAATGAACTGATTCTAATGATTCAGTACCTTGAACACAACTGCTTCACGAGTCACTAGTTTGTGTGTGTGTCGCATGTAAAACAAAGCCACGGCAGTTTCATTTTGAGGTTGTTCTATATTGTAATGAAAACCAACCAAACCGTGTAGAGTCGAGTTGTGCCGGGACCATGTAGTGGAAAAGCGGCATTAGTGAAGTGATGTATACATGGACGGGAGAGTTTGGGATGGTCATGATCTATGACTGCGTTTGAAGCATGATCACACTGTTCTGGATTGCCATTGAATCACACATGATGTCCTCTCTCTGCTCACCACTCCCACACCAAATTCAATACTTTCTTTTTTCTAATCACACACATGCAATCGTTATGATTTGGCGTGCGTGTTCCTCTCTTTGTCTCTCTCTCTGTTCCCCTTTAACTTTGCTTTGAGTGCGTCTCGCTTCTTTATTCCCCCTCCCCGTCCCCGTCTCCGCGTCTTTGTCTCTCCGCTCTGTCTCGCTCCCACACTCTCACACACAACAAACACACCACCACCCTCTTAACTTCTGCCCAGCTCATAATGCCGTGCCTCATAAGAAGTATGCATCAATAACCACAACAGTGCTCTCGCACACATGCAAACATACACAGCGAGGAACCCGCTGTCGCCCCGAAACACGCTCCCAAATATTCATGAGAATCACTAAAAAAGCTACAAAGCAAATATGTTTGGTGAAAGGCAGACATTAAAATCTGGGGTCTGGAGTCACTGCAGCAATGTCACAACTTTGATTTTCACGGAACCTCATTCTGTCAAGTGCCTTTGATTTCCTCTCTCCCTCTTCTCTTTCATTTCCTTTGTTTCGTACCGTAGTCTGTCATTAAAAATGATCGTATGCCCCTGGACCTGATCACCGTGAAGGCCTCAGGTTTCTGAGCGCTCCGGCTGCCGACAAAGCCTTTCCTGTGCCTGTGAAACTCCAGCCTCGGTCTATTTCCATCCGCAGGGTCAACAAACATAGCGTAGAAAGTGCCTGATGCAAACATAAACAATATGTTTTCATATGGCATGGCCAGAATACCGCGAGGCCCTCGACAAATAACGAAAATAGAAGTTTCTGCAATCAAAACATCTCTAGGAGCAAAGCATGTGCACTCTTGGGAAGGATGTGTCCCTTTGTGTGAGCGTTGTGTTTGTGTTTGCAGCGAAAAACACACACGACTGTGCGTGTTAACACAAAATCACATTGACATTTAACCCATTATTTGCCGAAATGAAGACAACATTAAATGGACTCATTTACCTGCTCAGCATGAGGTCTGCTGTCTGCTCATTGCTTCCTGTTCAGGCCGTGCTCCAGTTTCCTGTTCACTATGAAATACTTCCTGATGACAGAGAACTTACTGGGAGTTTTGTGGAATATGTTTTTTTAATTTGTATGTGTTTTGAACCAGGGGTCTGCAACCCGCGGCTCTAGAGCCACATGTGGCTCTTCAGCTCCTCTGCAGTGGCTCCTTTTATAGGTTTTTCTTTCAAAGTGAACACCTTATTTGTTTGTTTACATCTCTTTTAATTACTTTATCATTCTTTCATCTATCCATCCAGTCTTTTTCAGTTAGCTTAGATTAGATGGATGATGGATTTTTTGTGTTTTATTTTTCTATGTTTTGTAAATGTTTACTCTGGAAAACCTGCACTTATAATTTCCTTGTGCAAAGTCATGTTGTCACAATGGCAATTGAATTTGAATTATTTAGAGATCGAGATGATGAATACATGATGAATACGTTTTGTGCGTCACGTCCAACGTCTGTGTCAAACGTGATTTTGAAAACCAACCCAAACCCGACAAAAATTGTGTTTGAAATATGGGGAAGGCATTTGGAGTCCTTGTCCATCTTTGGATCCACATATTTACTGTACGCCAGGCAGGTTTTCTCAATAATGAGCTACATAAAATCCAAATATTGCTTTATTTATTTCATACGACAGAGTATTAGGGCCAAACTGAAGAGAAAAAAAAAATGAATCTTTCGAGAATAAGGTTGTAATATTATGAGAATAAACTCTTATATTAAAAAGTTGTAATATTACAAGAATAAAGTCAGTATTAATCAAGCAAAGATGATCAGCTGTAATGATACAAAATAGTATTACGGCTTTATTCTTATAATATTATGACTTTATTCTTGAAAGATTACTTTTTCTCTTTATTGTTTGGCCCTAATACTCATTCTAATACTAATTTTCCACAAACGATGGAAATTCTGTTATATTTCAAAGTACTTTTTATCCCTCCACTTAAACAAAAGGTTGGGTATAGAAAAGCAATTAAATGTCAACAGTTTCCTTATTGTAGTTTCATAAATCTATCGACCATTCATTTACATATAGTATATCTGTATAAAGAACTTTGTATGTGATATTATCTTTGGGTGGCGAGGTGAGAACAAATGTCTCTTTTCATACTAAAGTTTGCAGACTCCGTATTTTAACACTTTCATTATTGTTTCATTCTGTTTTGCTGATCATTCTGAGTTATAACCACAGTGAATTGTTGAAATCTGAAAAGAAAAGTCTCTCTGACACGAATTCTGGGAAACACGAGCAGTCGTGTCGTGAGGTCATCCCACAGGCTGCTCTGATTTATTTAGAAGAGGAAAAAAGACCCAAAGGCTAACACTTAAATTATTGCCTAAACTACAAATACATCACAGTTTACACACTCAGGTTTGAGCTCCTCCATCATCACTCGTGTGCAGACGGGAATTATTACACTCTGGCTTTAGCCTCATATAGGTTTCACTTCTGTTGGTGAGAACTGTTTGTGTTTCTTGTCTTGTCGCCGTGTTCCCAGCAGTAGCAGACAGTCAGACACACAGACAGACAGACAGACGTTCACCTTCAAGTGCAACGTTTGAGACATTTCAAACAAATGTATGACGCAGCTGCTTTAACCAGAGAGATTAGCCGCTGTGGACGTGGTCCTAAATAATCACGTCGTGTTAAAACGTTGAAGACAAACTTTATTACAGGAGATGAAAACATCTGCAGACTAACTTTGCTTCACATGCTCATACAGATGCAGGTGGAGTTATATGTGTGTGTATGCGTGATGTTTATTGTGTGCGTGTGTGTGTGTGTGTGTGTGTAATCCATTCCAGCCGTCTCCCCTCCTTTCCTCTCTCTCAGTCACAGGCCTGGGAAGCTGTCGTGGGGGGGATCTCTCAGAGCGTTGCAGTGCAGTGTGTGTGTGTGTGAGTGAGTTTGTCTAGCAGACAGCTGTGTGGACGGCCGGGAGCAGCCGTTACAGCAGGGACACCCACCCACACACACACACACACACACACACACGCACACACACACAGGTTCATGCAGCTGTCCTTTTAAGGACTCACATTGACTTAAATTCATTTGGACAGCCTATAACCAAAGTGTTATCCCTAACCCTTAACCACAATTCAAATGCAAGCCCCAAAGTTCCTCAGAAATTAGGTTTCGCCTCATTTGAGACCAGGTTCTGGTCTCCATGAGGACTACTTAGTGTTTATGCCGGAAACTGACCTAAAGAGAGGACAATATAAGAACATATACACACACACACACACACACACACACACATTCTCTCACCACTTTCTTCTTCAGTAAAGAGAGATGTCAGCTGAGTGTGTGTGAGTTCTTGTATTTGTCGCTTTGTGAGGACCAAACATCGTATAAACCTTAGAGTGAGGACATTTTGGCTGGTCGAGACCTGATTTAGTGCTTAGGGTTAGAATTGGGTTTAGGTTAGGGCAGAGGTGTCAAACTGGCGGTCCATGGGCCACATGTGGCCCCACAATCGATTACATGCAGCCTGTCACTTAATATCATATTACTATGAAAACATGGCCTGCAACCTTCCTACATACAGACAGAACGTAATACTAAATATTACCGTGAAATTACATAATAAGCTTTTCTGGTGTCTCAATTTACATTTTACCATTATTTGTTTAATTTTAGATGTATTTGATTTATAGTCATTACTGTGAGGTATGCATCCTTCCATATTAAAACAAGCACTTTTACTTTTCTGCGAAACATCATGCTGAAAATCTCTATTGTGATATTGTGATGAATATTGTGTAATCACTTTAAGCTCATATTGTCCACCCACTACTGAACAGTTGGTTTTACCCACTTTTTTCCTGTCCACCGGCTCAGCTCTTGACCAGACAAGATGGTCATTGGCCCCCAGGTCCCCTGGGTTAGGGGAAAGGTTAGGTGAGGCATTTAATTATGATGGTTAAGGTTAGGGTAAGGGACTAGGGAATAGTGCAAACGTGTGTGTGTGTGTGTGTGTGTGTGTGTGTGTGTGTGTGTGTTGTATCATGGAAGAAGACAACGTAATCTAGTGTATATTATATTATATTATATTATATTATATCATACATGTACTGGGTCATTCCTACAATTCGGTGCCATTTCAGCATTGTGACTTTCTTAAAAAAAAAATGTAACCATGCAAGAATTTATTATTTCATCTGAACGAGGAATTATTAAACTACAAGAAAATGCTATTGGTCCAGCTCAGGATATTGAATTATAATACTTTTGACCAAATTCTTGACATACAACATGGGCCAAATGTCCTCCCTGTTATGGGACATTCTCATCTTTATTAATACGTGTTTGGAATGCACAGTCATTGTGATATTTACATTTTCTAAGAACAAACATGTCCCACATTTGCTCAGTGAAAATATTTAAAAAAAATATCCATATATAAGCATTATCTTGAAAAAAAATATATTCTGATTTAAGGCAAAATTTGGTTTCAACATATTTCTTTTGCAATAAAAAAATTAATGAATTAAATTTTGCGCCATTTTTAGACAATTCGAGTTTTTCAATTAATTCACCACATTAGTAACCACAAAAACAAGCAAAAATATTATTCCATTTTAATTTATTATCATAAAAATACAGGGGTAACAGGGTGGACACAGCAGTAACAGGATGGACAACATGTAACATGGTGGACATTACAACAGTTATAACAATATATTTCATTTTAACGAGGCAATTAATTTATTTTATCCTACCATATCATAATGCATAACCAACATAAACATCAGGAACATTTTCCAGTTTTATATTTGAACCTTTAACTCATTTGTTTTTCTATTAAATCCCACACCTTTTTATCTAACTGGACGGATCTTTTGTTTACAGGTTGGGGTTCTCTCATGAGGCACACAACCTGGTCATCGCTGTACCAGCTAATGTCCTCTCTTGGACTTGGCCAGTAGAACTTGTTGATTCCATTCTTGTGCATACATTTCACCTTTACATCTTCTTCTACATCCAGGATGATTCCTGGGTAAGGTTCATCGTCATAGTTTACTATGCACCATTGCCCAACATTTTCTTGCTTGATGACCTCAGGCCTTGATGGTTCATCATTACAGTTTGGGCTTTCCTCTTCTCCCAGGCTTGTCTCCTTCAGCTCATAGCACCCACAGTCAAGTACACCTCTTTCTGCCTGGCAAAGGCAAGTTATGTCTCGATGTTTAATTGTCCCTGGAGAGAAACTGATGACTTGGTGGATTTTCATAGTTCCTTTGACTGGCACAAGATCTCATTTCTTGGACTTTTCGCTCGACATCATCTTCTTTTACAAAAAAAAGTTCCACTGAAGTCCCTGTGTTCTTTAACTGCTTGAACATGGCCTCTGCATTGGGGATATCCACTCCATGGCGGACTATTTTGTCAGCTGACCTTTTAAGGGTAGCCCCAACACCATCTGGAGCCCCCTTTCCATGGCTGGCCTCAAAAAAGTTCCAGCTGATCTCTTTGAAGCCTTTCTTAAAAGCCTCTTTTGACAGGAGGTAAAAGTTGCCCTTCTGTCTGAATTATAAAAAAAAGAAAAAGAATTATATAAAAAAGAAAAAATACAAACAAATGCTGGAAATAATAAATCATTAGCCTTCTTAGGGCCACCCTGTTTTTATGAGTCCACCCTGTTACTGTGCAAAATGGTAACAGGGTGGACAGTAACAGGGAGGACATTTTTGGCTAAAGTTAGCCATAGCTGCTAATGGGATGAACAACATGCTAGCACGAGGTGTCCACAGAGGAGGATTTATAACATATTTATTCACCATAGTTTAATATTTGCAAAAAAATATAAATTACAACAATAAAATGGAGTAACAGAATGGATGTGTTAAGCTTTGCCGAGTCAGTGAGCCATTCTAAAAAGCTAAAAAACAGTAGATTGAAGAGTGATACTTACTCTGCTTCTTGTTGAAAAGTTCCCTCCAAATATCTCTGCTACTTCCTGAAGATCATGTGACTTGAGGAATAGTCAGTGGGTGTATTTAAAGGGTTATCCATCAGAGTAACGGGGGGGACGTCAAAACCGGGACATCAATTATTTTGAAGTTTTAAAGCATTAAAAATGAATTATTATAAAAAAATAACATTTATTCAGAAAATTGACAAATAAGATCATACAACAATAATGAAAAAAAAAATATATTTTTTATTTTTATAACTTATAATTGTAAGTGTAGTTGCGCAAACATGAATGGGGACACATCACTTTGGCCTGTTTGCAATAAAATCTGATAAATTATTTTTAATTAATTCATCCTTTTTATATATTGCTATGTTTTATGGTAGAAATTATCTTACTATTTAAAATGTGATTTTCTAAATTAATATTATTATCATTTTAAACAAAATATACCATATAATGTCATGGGGACTGAAATGGCACCGAATTGTAGGAATGACCCTACTATGTCATAATCACTCTTTCTCTCTGTCTTTCTGTGTGTGTGTGGGGCCTGTGTGTGTGTGTGTGTGTGTGTGTGTGTGGGCTACAGAGGTGGGGGTCCAACCACCACCAGACGGTAAAGCGGCAGCGGTGACCTCTTTACCAGGGCCGTGTGTGTGTGTGTGTGTGTGCTGGCCGACACACAGTCACATTACATGGTTGACTAAGTGTTCATGTACCATATACCATCTTGAGCATGTCAATGTGCCTGCGTGTGTTTATCTTTACATCTGTGTGTGCGGGGCCTGAGTCATGACAAGTGATGTGGAAAAAAAAACAAGACCAAGAGGTTTGAGCAAGGAGTACTGGAGGACTCGAGTTTGTTTGATTCCAAAAGTAAATGTATGTCTTCCAGCTTTCCATCATTGTGGTCAAACAGTCAGATTGTGCAAATATCTTAAATCTCACACTCGGCCCCCCAATTAATTTCATGCAGCCCACCACTTGATATCAAGGTATTTTAGAATATAGAGTTATTTCTGTATATATTTATGAATAGATTAATTTAGCATATTGTGAGCTGTTTATAGTTCCATAGCAAAACAGTTTTATTTTGAAATGATGTCATCATTTCTCAAAAGGTTTGACCTTTTTTCCACATGACCGGCCTCCTACTGACCAAACTGGACGCTCAGTGACCCCGAGGTCATTTGAGTTTGAGACCCCTGTCTTAAATCAATATTTCTGTCAGTTGTTAAATTGTAAGTTTGTTTGAGGTCATGTTTAGCTGCATTATTGTGATTTTACACCACATGTAGTCCTGTGACGAACTACCAGCTTCCATCCATTCATCTTCTACCACTTTATCCTCCACAGCACTGGTGCCAATTATTGTTATTTACTTATTTTTGTTTTGCTTGTTATTTTAAACGCCAATTCCGGTTTCAAATCAGATTTGTGTCACTTTAGCACGTGGACCTAGATCAGACATACTGTATATATAAATCCGCTATAATGTGTGTGTGTGTATGTGACATGAGTGAGAACAGTCATCAGAATCTATGTGGCCTTTTGATTTTACACATACGTATTGTCTAGAGCAGGGGTTCTCAAACTTTTTATACCAAGTACCACCTACGACCTACAGTCAGGGTTGCTCTCCCATCATCCTCCTCTTCCTCACACATACTTCACACACTGGTATAGTGACATTAGATTAAGATGAAGCGAGAGATAAGGTGACTATTATTATTATTATTTTCTATTAAATCCCTCAGCTCCATTGATCACATACCCTGGTATCTACAGTAGAGCAGTATTTCTGATTTAAAGTACCACCAACGGAAGCTCACGTACCACAGTTTTGGGAAACCAAGGATCTAGAGTTAGATGTCTTCGCTTTGGGGGGAGGAATTAAGTAAAGCTACATCTTGTTATATCTTACCTCGTTCCTGCTTTAGTGCTGAGTGATGTCACAAATATGATGTTTTGTGTTGGTGCTAATGATGCGTGTAAAAAGGTGTTTGTGACATGTGTTGTGAACCATCAAATCTGCTGTGTCATGAAACTAATTTGAATCAGATTTCAGAATCAGAACTATGTGGCCTACGCCTGTGAGATGATTCAACACTGAGGTGGCATTTCCAGCAGTATTTCTCTTTTCCAGCGATTGCACACAGCACAGACTGGAAGCTCGGTGTGGGAGTCTGTGGGACAGAGGGAAGAGCTCGACCCCAGTGTTAGTGCTGGTCCGGCCATGGGGACCCAGTAAAAACAGAGCTGTCAGTAGTACTCCTGACTGTTAGGCTCTGTGTCAACCCACAGACCAAATAAACAGCAATCAGTGCAGCACTAACCACTTACACACACACACACACACACACAAACTGAAATGACTGCAGCCCCACACAAAGCACAGAGGATCAGCATGCATGCATGTGTGCACTCGCACAAACACACACACATGCATCCATGCTCACAAATGCATACACACGTCACTCACAAGTCCAAAAGCAAACACGGCAGGGAAGTCTGTCTAATTAATGTTTTGAATCTGGCCTGTGAGTGATGTAACGACAACACGTATGTCACGCTCGCTCCCTCTCTCTGTCTCTCTGTCTCAGTCTTGTGAGTGTGCAGCTTCCCACAGAGCTGGATTTGACTCGACCGAAGCACAAACTTACACCGTCTTCGCCGCTTAACACGTCACACGTTGTGTAAACACGCTGCGCTGTGTCACGTTATTGTATGAAGAAAGCGGTTTATAGACCATATAGACTATAACAGATGATGAGCTCGAGGCAGAATGTAGGAATCGTAGAAATTACAGCGCGCTCGTTTTGTTTCTCCAATTGGAAACGGTGAGATGTCAAAAAATGGATATGCTGTTGAAGTTGATTTAAAGAACTGTTAGCATTACTACGTCCACCACCAACGCTGTGTTTTTGGCATTGTTTCTCTGTTTGTGAGCTGCATAACTTGAAAAGTTATAAATGGATTTGCATAAAATTTGGGGGGATGGTAGATTATTGTCCATGGAAGAAATTACCAGATTATCGTGGTAGTATGGAGTTAGATCTGGATTCAGGATGTCTTGTGAGATGGCAGTTTTATTTATATAGTGCAATTCATTTCAAAGGGATTTTAAGTACTTTACAAGAGAAAGAATTGAAAATGTGTGCAAACATATGGAGAACATGAAGTATTGAAGATGGGTTCGAAAGATCAGATATTGATCTGACATGATGTTGAGAAAATAGAATATAAGCATCTCATTTACATGCACATTATCTTATCTCTTGTCGTACGTTTACATGCACAGTTTAATCAAGCTCAGGCCGTAGTCTGATTAAGGTCTGATTAAGGCAGGCAATTGGACAACTTGCAGAGTCTGAGTATACATGGATTTATTGCCCGTGTATGTCTGACTCTGCCCTCATAGGTGGCGCTGTATCTCTCCAAACACTAGTTCGTATCAGTTTCCCGTTGACCTTTACATCACAGAAAAACAAGCCATGAGCAGTGAGATGGATCGTGCTGTGGTTCTGTATGTTTCATACCTGTTGCACACAAATTAGACTCTAGCATGACTCTTGTGTTTATTGTCTTGTCTGAAGAAAGACAGCCGTTTGTACGTCGCCTCCTTCTACTTCCAGGTCAAAGACCGGGGAGGACATTTCGGTGCATGTGCAGAACACCAAGTCCGACTCCAGTCTGACTAAGTGTAATCACATATGAATGAATCACATTATCCAGGTATGTTAGTCCGACTAATGCTGGCTCCATTTTAGTCGGACTAACGTGTTTACATGACATTAGGAAAAATGAATTATTGTCTTAGTCTGACTAAAATAGGACTTTTACCATGCAGATAAAAGCACTGAGTCATGGGCCCCTTGTATTATACAGTCCTAAATATTGCAGAACATTATTTCTTTTAAAGGCAATAATGTGACACTGTCGGTTACCATCACCCACACTACAGCACAGATTCATG
Source organism: Solea senegalensis (assembly GCF_019176455.1). Taxonomy (NCBI): domain Eukaryota; kingdom Metazoa; phylum Chordata; class Actinopteri; order Pleuronectiformes; family Soleidae; genus Solea; species Solea senegalensis. The sequence goes on along the minus strand of NC_058039.1, from coordinate 6,944,628 downwards.
GCGGCGCTTCAAAAGCTATGATGAAAACTGTTATAATTTTGTTTTTTTTCTTTTGCACTTGAGACCTCAAGGAATTTCTGGACAGGGTGTGCCACATTTCCACACAGGCCCCATGCACAGCGGCGGGATCAGACATCACAAGTCCCAACTACTGTAATTCATCCGATTGTTTCGCAAATGTCTGCTCAAAGCCTCCGAGAGGGAAGAGACAGACAAAAAAGCTCCCAAGATCCCCCTGTGATTGAATAAGCACAAAGAGGGATTGGTTTTGTCGCTGCCATAACGAGCCTGCAGATATGACTGAAGTGGTCGCACAGCAGACACACAGACAGGCCAGCGAGAGCGAGAGAACGAGAGAGATGTAAGAAGAATAACAGATGCTGGAGATGAAAGAGCAGCCAGGCCTTCACTGGAGGGGTCTGTCTCACAGATACTCACACACACACACAAAACACAAAAATAAACTCTTCCCATGTGTGTTTTGTTCTCTTTAACAAACACACTTTTCTTGTTATTTAGGTTTTAAAGGTGATGTAATTGATTTATTTAGACAAAGTCATTACGTTGTTGCGGCACGGAGAAAACAACATACACGGTGTACAGTAGATAGAATTTATGCACACGATGCACACATTGCATCAGGAATAGGAAAGAAACACTGAGGTCTTTTTTACGCTGCCGCGATAAAAGAAGAAGCACCTCCCCTCGGCTGTCAATCATGATCGTCCTCATCAGATTAAGTTACTTTTACAAGTATACATACATTGTGGAACAAATAAAAGATCTAGGGATAGATAGGAATAAATACGATGCAAAAACATTAAGTCAGATAACAGAGATAAAACCAAGACAACTTTTTAGTCAATTCCTCATGCGTACATTTGTGTTTTTGGTTTTATAAAAGCCCAAAATGAAAGATGCTGAATATTGGGTCAGGAATTGTAAGAAACACTGAGGTCTTGTAGTACTTGGATGACAGTTTGGGCTACGGGAAAAAATCCAACTGTTTCTGAAAGGTGTGAAGTTGCACATTAAAGCCAACATGTGGTTATTACGGTAATTTCACTTGCGCTGTTGTGAGTCGCAACGTTGCGTCTTTGTCACCAGAGGAGAGTTGGAAAAAAGCCTGTGCATAGTTTGCATTTTTTGGCCAGTTTTTACATATCAAGACAAAGACTCAAAAAAATTGATTTAATATATGTTTTATACTGTTCAGAATTCTAATTTAACACACAAAATCTGTTGTCTGTTGTTTTTTTCTTCATATTAAATTGTTAATGCACCATTTTTGCACACAGTATATTATAAATAACTGCCAGACACTGGAAGTTATTCTGGAAAAATGGGCAAAAACACTTAGTTACAGGACATTTTCTGTCTCTTTTATGGTTAAAAAAGAAGTCCAGGCACACATTTTGAGGGCTAAAATGTGGAGAATATCAAATACAGAAATAGAAAATGCTAAAAAAAAACACCTTTTTAGTCAGCTTGTTATGTGTACATTTGTGTTTTTTTTTAAAAGCCACAATAAAAGATGTTGAACATTGCTTTTACTACAGACATAGATCATTTTTACTCTAATAGGAAAAAGTACAGTATTTCCCACTGAGATGTAAAGGTCAAGGCCTGCGACGGTGCTGGATTTAGCTATTTAGACTATGAGAAATTTTAATCTGGGCATTCCACATGCTTAGCTTCTTCCTTTCTCAGGAGACGGTGAAAGCGTAAAAGTCATCTCAGCTCAACCTTTTCCCTGCGCCGTCGCTGCTGCTGCTGCTGCTGCTGCTGCAGACAGACAGGCAGACAGGGCACCCTGGTCACGGCACGACAGGCCAACCACTGGGATCTACCATTTCCGCTGGTGTGTCTCCCGTCGCGGTCGCTCCACTCCTACACACAGACAACAACCACACACATAAATACACACCACTGGTCCCCGCTGCAGAGATCAATTTCACAGGATCACACAGCGAGCTCTGGTTCCCATGCACTCCTCACGCGCTCCGCAGACGTAGACGGTTCCTTCACACAACCTGACTCCTGACCCTCCGTCATTACCGGGGTCAGAGGAGCAGCAGCCCCTCACGGCTGCAAGGGGGGGGCGGGCAGTTCACTCCCAAGACTACAGAGACACTGACAGCTTCTTCTTTGGGGTTTCTTTTTTTTAGGCCAAATGTCAAACGTTAAAACATGTTTCAACTGTTCAGGCTTGTTATCAAATTAGTGTGTAAAGACGAGTGATTAGGCGCCTGTGTGCATTAGGAGTGTGTCTACGTGCATGTGTGTGTGCATATTTGACGATTTCTTGAAACCAATGTTGTTTTCCATCTCACAGTTAGACATACCTTCACATCATGCAGCCATATCAAAGGAGCCTGATTCGCTCGGTCTCAAAGCACAAACCATTAACTGCTTGTGCTACTCGTGACTCCTGTCACATGCCGGCAGGTTTTTTTTCTTTCTTTAATCCCTTCTAATCTGGTTCTATGTGCTCTTCACCAATAGATATGTAAGTACTGGACACAATTCACTCAGTATGCACAGTTATGTCAATCTACGTAGCTCAACTTTGCTGTGTGATTGCACTACTGTCCTTGTTCCAGTGTATAAGCACTATTGGGAGATGAATTAATTGCATGAAGTGTGTCCACCTCTGCTTCGTTAGATGGTATTAGACGTTTCTTATTTGACCAATTACCCTCAGAAAGACAACGTTGGCTGTTGTTCCCATCCATTAACTTTAGAAGATTTAATTATTTAAGATGAGCATAGGTTAATTCTCATCAGTCCAAAAAAAGCACCAGTCTTGATTTTGATTTTTTTCCTTTACCGTGTTTTACCAGCTTCTTCTATGATTTTCATCTCCGGCTCACATTAGTCCAACTAAAGCTGAACTTTTCAAATACCTGTCAATATGTTAAGGCCCTGGTGTACTTCTGTGCACATGGCGCACACGCCAAAGTGCGTGTCGCATATCGCGGACCCGCGTCAGGGTCCTGCAGTATGCCACTTCACCATCCGGTGGCGGTACAAGAATAGGACGCATTCCTACCAAAGAAGAAGAGAACGATGCTACAGCTCCCTCGGACATGTCTGGTTTGAGCGGCTCATGGCTGAAAGGGGAGGAGTCCCTTCTTTTGTTGTTGAAATGTTTTTTCTGCTTGGTGAGCGGGGCTTAATACTCCACCTAGTGGTGGGGTGTTGATAATGCAAGTCATGTCATGCACACGGTGCGCGTTGGGTCCAATAGTTGCATGGAAGTATACCAGGTTCTTTAGTCTGACTGCTCTGTCGAGTTTCAGTCAAACTGTCAAAGCAACCGTGAGTCGACGGTAGCTCAGTGGTAAACTAGTAGTCTTTCAAACCGAAGGCTGTGGGTCTGATTCTTGGCTCTGTTTGTTCTACTGGCAGCGTGTGGATGGGTATGAAAGATGAGTGATAGAAGATGTATGAAATTGTGATTGAATGGGTGACTATAGAGACTAGGAAAAGACTAGAAAAACACTATATAAATACAGAGCATTTATCTTTTTTCTCATGTCATATAAATCTACTGACTGTTCTCCAAAGCCACTGGGGCACTTAAAGTTTGACTGGGTGAAACTCAATCTAAATAATTACCCCAAGCTCAGATGAAAGTTAAATAACTGCCTTTGTTCTGGATGATTTTTTTTTTCTTGTACTGGCCACCCACCAGGAGTTTCACTGACTCCAGGAATGAGTCACACCCAAACCCCCCCAACGGCCAGTCCACTTCCCACTTCATCTCCAGATTAAAGTCAGACAGCGCTGATCGTGACACCCTGTGAATACTCACCAGCAGGTACGTCTGCCTTTCTGACGTGACTGAGTGAATGCAACAAATGGGGGAGTCACCATGTTCTGTCTGTCATCCACCTGTTTAATTCATATATCAAATTCACCAGACTGAGGATTAAAGGACCATTTAGGAGATCAGAGACGTGCAGATGAGGGAGAGGGAGGAGAAAAAACGAGTGGTATTCAGGTCCTTTGAGTTTCCTGTAGACAAAGAATCACATGTTTTTACTTAAAACTATTTTTAATTGTACATTAATTCTGATTTCACTTTTCAACATTAATTATTGTAAGTTTGACTTGTAAGATGAAAATATACAATTAACCACTATTAACCCTTAAGCACATTACACTTTGGTTTTTGATTTCTAGAATATTCTGTCCTTTCATACATATAGTTAAAACAACAAACAATATTAATAATTGTATACTAAAATACTCCCACTAACACACCTATGCACAAAAATGTGCTTATTGAGACCCAATCAAATCACTATTTTTGATGCATTGTGACAAAACTTAAAAAATTTATTCATATTTGATACATATGATGAGGACTATGGTTGGTTTAAAACTTCAAAAAACTAATAATATAAAAAAAAGCTTTAAAGAAAATAAAAATGATATTTGCTATGTATGATGAGGATTGATGCTGGTTTAAAAAAATTTATACAGCTTAAATTTTTATGAACACATTTTGGTGCTCTAGGTTTGTAGACGTAACTTTTTTGAAGCAATTTCTGTGATTAATTTATGACATTGTTTTTTAAACTGGGTGACAAATCCACTAACTCTCCGTCTCTCTCTGTCCTAAAGACAACATTCTGCTGTCTTCACGATGTGGTTGGACTCTCCATCACTCGGTGAGTGATGGAGAGACCGAGAGGGAGGCCCTCCAACATATCCCATGGGGAGAGCGGACAGAGACGAGTGTCAGTGGGTCAACTTTGACACATCCTTCACTTCCTCAATACACACACACTGTGAGACGCCTTCTGTGTTTAACCCTGCGCCAAAAGACGAGAAAAACACGAGTCAAGAGGGGTGGAGGAGAAGACCCGTCAACTCACAGGGCAACTGACGGTGACAGACAAGGCCAAACAATGAAACCATGTCCAGACCCCCACCTTTGTAAAGAACACTATAGTATCCCTCTCCTTCACACACACAGCGTCCCCCTCCTAAAGACACACACATTGAAAAACACAATGTTAGTCTCTCTCTGTCTCCCACCACCCAGCCTCTCTCTCTCTGTATGTCTCTCTAAGGCACAATGGTCGGGTGTCACACATGTCTGCTGCATATTTAGCCATCGCTTCCTCTCCCTGTCAGGGGAAACAAAGTTAGCCTTCCTCGGGGCTCACACGGCTCTATTTATAAACAACAACAAGGCTCGCCCTCCACAGGGTTTCACCAGAGAGCGACCCAACGTATTGTTTTGAGCGGACGAACATCTGTCTGTGGCTAACCTGCAGACGCCGCACAGCTCACTGTCTCAAACATGACTCACGTCTTTCAAGACTCGGTTTAGCACACAAAAAAAGAAAAGCCAAGAGTAAGCATGTTACATGGGAGGCATTTCCACACTCAAAAATGTGTTCTGTTTATTGCTGCTACTCGACTTGTGCAGGGCAGTTTTTTCTTTTGTGCTGCGTGTGCAGTTTTCATGTTAAACTGCTGCAGAGAAAGATCCTGTGCATGTGCTTATTTAAATATAATATACGAGCTATGACACAGCATGCTGCACATTCCACCTAGCCAACTAAAAACTTAACAATAATCAGAAATGACTTAATTACTTAATCTTGAGTTGAAAGCCAGAGATCACTCTCACATATAAAGGTAGGCTGGATCACTTCTGGTTTTTTTAGCTGTGTTTTTAGCAATTTTATTTATATGGCCCAACATCACAAACACAATTTAGAGCAAGTGATACCCTCTGTCCTTAGACCCTCTGTCCTTGGACCCTCTATCCTTAGACCCTCACACTGAGTGAGGAAAAAGTCCACAACCCTTGTGGGAAAATGGAGGAGAAACCTCAGGAAGATCCACAGAGGACGGACAGACACATGTCCGGAAAAAAGTTCTGCAGATTACAAACAAAACATCACAAAGAGAGGAAAGAGATAGAGACTAGGAGCATCTTCATTATCTCATCCAGGGTGTAACATCATGCCGTTGTCCCAACACAATCTGAGATTGTTTCGAGCTCCACATGTGACCCTCAGAAAAGGACAAGCCACACATGAAGGGCGGATGAGGATATAACTAATGTTAGCAGTAAGGAGTAGCTGTGTAATATATAGTAATAATGGTAGTTGTAATATTTGAGCTGTGGTGTTGAAGATCTGGAGTCAGGTGTACATGTGACATAAGAACAAAGAGCACAAACCACACTGACTTAAGTGCTGCCTCTTTCGTTCCCAATCCAGGCGCTTAATGCCGGTCCTTGTGCCGTGTAACTGGTGAGCGCGTTGGACGACCTGCACACAAAGCCAAACTGTGACTGCATTAAAACCAGTATTTGTTCCTCAAATCCAGAAAGAAAACCTTCAGTATATCAGGAATTCCTCAAAGAATTTGGCTTTTGTGTCGTGACAAACACTTATAGCAACACAAAGTGCAAATGTTCCACAGTGTTGATTCAACATTTTAAATGAACAATATTAACATATCAATCAGCACAATTTGTTATTGAAAGCTTAATATTTTTTCATGATTTCAAACATTTTTCATTTGTTTACATGACAAATAAAGTGGGCTGTAGTGTTTGGGAATAGAATACTATGTCTAGTTTATGTTTCTGTGGAAACAAATGGTGACATTTTTATGTTTTTGACAAATGCGAATAAACTTTACAAAGACAACAGAAACATTATTAACTGGCAGAAGTCTGTTGATTGGTTGTATAACTTGCCAAGCAAATTAATTATTAACTATTTCATTCATTAATTAATACATACATTATTAACATGTGTTTTTAGACTCAAGGCTAAATTCTGAATTCTTGAAAAGAAGCACAACATCTTCAGGTATGATGTTCCGATAAACGTGTTTTTAAATTCGTGGACATTTTGCATATTTCGCTAAACAATTTCCGTGAAATAAACACTGTAAAACACACACATGCGAACTGAAACCTGAGCACAACACAAAACATCTCAAATGTTTTGTTGAATGTAATTCTTCCATTCAAAAAACCACCCACAACACTGTCGCATCCAGCAGTTAACGGTTTAGCAGGACTTTGTTTGGTTAAGGATTAACTAAGAGTTCCTGGACGTGATATCAACACCATTTATCAACGTCACTCTGTCAACACGGCAGCCTCACATCATTTACACTCGCTCAAGTCATGTAGAACTATATAAGCCCTTTGCAGGAAATCAAATCCAAACAAACTAATACAACGAAACACCCAGTGACATGTGGACCATTGTGCTGGTGTGCAGAGTGAAAAATAACACTCAGTGCGAAAGAATAAGGACTGTTCCCTGCGTCGAGGTGGATTTATTAGTGAAATATCCCTTTAAAACAACTTCACATTCGCTGATGATCTGTAAGAAACACGTTCACGTTTGTTTACAGTGTGAGAGAATGAATATCAGGTTTAAGACGAGATCTTGTTGCATTTGGAAATAAATGCAGGAAATGACATTTGAGTTCATCTCACGGACGAACACTGATTGAGGAGAAATAAGGACAAGGGAAAGAAGAAGAAGAAGAAGAAGAAGTGGAAATAGAGGGGAAACATAGGTGAACACAGGAAATTGAATGTGAAAGAAAGAAAAGGAGAAAAGAACACAGGAGGAGTGAGCAGAGAGCAACGGAGGTGAACCCTGATTGTTTTGGCCCGGAGTGTGACTGACTGGGTTTGGTGGCCTGATTTGCCGCGGGAGAAGAGGAGGGAGGAGGAGGAGGGTTGGGGATTTGATAATGTCGTGTTGCGGGCCCTCACCTTCAAAGGGCGGCCCCTGAAAGGCCCTACTAATCACAACATGTGATGAGACCGGTAGAACAAAGACAGCCGGGCAGAAAATAACAGCGTGGGAACTCTTGGTGAACTTGAAATACAACAAGAGAGAGCTCCCCCCCATCCTCCTCCTGGTTTTACACACACACACACACACACACACACACACACACTCATACAGAGCCAGAAACAACTGTGGATGCACACCTGTGTTTATTGTGACAAAGGCCTCAGGTTGCATGAAGTGTGTGTGAACGTACCTTCCACACACACACACACACACGCACACGCACACACACAGACACGCACACACAGGACATATATAATCATTCCAGTGAGTGTGTGTGAGTGCATCTGTGTGTCTGTGCTGCTGCTATACGCTGCAGCCTTGTACAACAACAATAAGATGAAAACAGCCCTAAGTGCTTCCTGTCATTCATAAGAACCAAAAAAAATCCCCAGCACAGCCTCTGCTCTCTGTGATTCGTTTTAAGGCTCCCACTGATAAGGATTGCCATATTATTATTGTGTGTGTGTGTGTATCCATCAAAAGTTCCGTTAATCTTCGTTAAGATAGATCACAGGCACTCGCCGCGGCGTGTTTTAATTGGTGTTGCAGTACCTGATGAATCGCGGTTTTATATTACATTCACGTCCAGAGTGCACGTTTCCTCACCCTCGTTCATCCATCGCCTCTGCAGTTGGACATGACGATGTGTGTGATTTATTTTAAAGAATGACCTTCAGTGACATTTGAAAACATCGGGCGGGGTTTCCCATCGCAGACAGTTTTGTGGGTTGGATTGAAAATGTCGTCGTGCCAGTACCGACTGGTTTCACTGTGGACAATGAAACAATGACAACAACGCCTGTGTCTTTGAAATGAAGTTGTTTTCATAGTCACTTTAATCAAATGTAACAGCAAGCGCGGCAATAAAGTTCGAGTTGATTAAATTCCTGTCGGTTGAGTTGCTGTTGTTTTTTCATGACACCGATGATATATGTTTTTATTTGATTAATGAAGTTTGTAAAACTCCTTCCATGCAGGATTTCTTATGTAAACAGATACAACTCTATGTGCCAAGGACTGTTTGAATATATTACACTTAGAATAATAAGTGTTAGACAGAGTGATGGATACATTTATGTTAGATATAAACCTACTGTATAGATGACATACTGCACATGTTAGACCTTTGTAAAGTGGGAATAGTTGAGTAAAAGTACAAGTATCTTAGCAGAAAATGACTTTGGTAGAATTTGAAATTGCGTAAAAGTCTTAAAGTATGTGACATTTACTGTACTTAAGCATCAAAAGTCATTTTCTGATATGAAAAGTTTGCCATGGTCACTCAGTACTCAGTAGAATAAAAAGAAAAGTTGCTAGAAATTCAAAATACAGATATGTGAATGTTGTACTTAAGTACAGCGACAAACCTTTGTCTGCTGTAACTACAGTCGTGGAATAAGGTAGACTCATTTACTTCAGCAAAAGTTGTTGTATCACTTATTATTATTATTATTATTATTATTATTATTATTATTATTATAATAAGCATTCAGACAACCTTTCATTTAGATTCTCTTAAAAAAACAGAACAGGTCGAACCAGAGTTCTCCACCAAGAATCATCTCCCTGTGAGGCACCAGAGCAAACCACTGCACCACTGTGCCAAGTTCCAGTACATTATTATTAAAATGTTTTACTGCATATAAAGTCTTACAAACTAAATGTTACACTACAGTGAAAAGCAAAACGAGCTGGACACACTTTAATAAAATGTCTTCATAGATTAAAAGGTCCAAATTAAAGGTATCTGAAGTACTCAGATGTAGAAAAATATGAAAATCCTTGAATACATGGATATGAAAACCAGTGTGTTTCCACTCAACTGTCCTGAGTCCACAACTTATTGACTTTAGTTTGAGTCGTAATTTCATTACGTTTTCTTCTTGGTACATTTTACAGATGTTTATTTTACAATGCAGAACGACCAATGTCATGGTTACGTTGTTTTAAATATCACATTGAAAGCTGTTGTTGTTGTTGGGTGAGTTTTATTTCAAGGTGGATTGTATATAAGGAGACACATTATATATCTATATTGATTTTATTTGGTAATAAAATCAGAAGAAGAGTTAATATCATGGTCTGTATTTATACAGAGCTTTTTCTAGTCTCTAGTTTCTAGAGCTGCTTTATTCACCCATTCACACGCTGCAAAATGGAGTTAAGTGTCTTGCTCAAGGACACATATAGACTAGCAGAGCCAGGAATTCAAACCACAACCTTCCAGTTGAAAGACAGCTCGCCCTACCACTGAGCCACCATGGCTCAATCCTAACTCCTCACTTTTTTTCACTACTTTTACTTCTAAAACTCAAGTACATTTTATATCAGAAAATGACTTTTGATACTTAAGTACAGTAAATGTCATTTTCTTAAATAATATTATAAAAACAAGTGACTTCAACTTCTTCCAAAGTCAGTTTCTGGTAACATACTTAAGTATTCATTTAAGGTACTTTATACGTTCATTTATAATTAACTAATAGTTCATTAATAGAATATTCACTTCCTCACTCGGGACATTTTAATGCAGAAATGTTATCCGTGACAAGTCATATGATGACAACTCACTAGTTCGAACGACTTAAGATTCTTTATAATAACAAAAAAAAGCCTCTTTTAAATCAGCTGAATCTCTCCTCTCTCTTTATTATCACCGTGCATTCTCCATGTGTGTGTGTGTGTGTGTTAACTCTAACTGTGGCCACATGTGAGACCCTGCAGGAGACTCTCCAGCTCCTCGTGCAGTAACATGAGCCTCATGTGTACACAAACACAACCAGCAGCTCTGTCAAATTATTTGGGGAGTGTGACCATTACAGGAGCCACCGGTCCTGTGGTGGTGATGTGGAAACATGCGTGATGCTCTTTTGTTGAAGTCCTTGAAGTCCCCACTGCGTCTCGAGCGCGCATGAGGTCTCTCTGTGGGGTAAGATTAGACTTGTTGGCTTCCTCTGGTTGCGGCAGCGCTCTCTGTCTCTCTGCTCCCGGGCTGAGTTAGTATTGGATTACAGGTTCACACGCTCGCTCGCAGACCGCCCGTCGCCCCGACCAATTGCTCCATTCATTCCAGCGCCGGAGACGGCCGCCGGCCTCTGATTGGTTATCAGCGGCGGTTGGGGAACTTTCCCACGGCCAGCGCGTGCTGACAGCCGGCCAGCCACTCCTCATCGCCACCGGGACATACACAGGGGGAGGACGGGGGGAGAGAGGAGGGAGAGGAGGCGAGGGAGGACAGGGGGCGGCGGTGGTTGTGGCGAGGGACACACAGGCACGGACCGAAAGTCCATTGGACCCCTGTCAAAGGATATCCAAAGATCCTCTATGCTCTGATAGAGCACCCACTCGCAGTCTTGTGTAAAGTACAGATATCCTACCAGAAAATGACTTTGGTAGAAGTTGATATCATATTATATTATATTATATTATATTATATGATATTATATAATATTACTTAAACTATATGACTTACTGTGAAAAGTCATTTTCTGATATAAAATATAGGCTACTTACGTTTTTAGAAGTAAAAGTATTAAAGAGTGAGGAGTTAGGATTGGGCCATGGTGGCTCAGTGGTGGGGCGAGTTGTCTTTTAACTGGAAGGTTGTGGTTTCAATTCCTGGCTCTTCTAGTCTATATGTGTCCTGGAGCAAGACACTTAACCCTATGTTTCAGTGTGTGAATGGGTATGAAAGATAGGTAAAGTTAACTGTTGTGTAAAGCAGCTCATCAAGACTAGAAAAGACCATAACCAACTCTTCTTCTTCGGACTTTGAGTAACAAAGGTTGTTAGAGGAAATGTAGTGGAGTAAAAGTACAGATACATGACCAGATAAGTTTGATCTAAAAAAGTGATGACATTGGAATCTATCTATAGTTCTAAATATCTGTCAATATAAACTTGGAAATAGTTGGTAAAAATGAAGGTAGAATGAAGCAGTCACTGTTTTTGTTCATGTTACATTATCTTCTTTAAAGTCATGGTTATTTTAAGCAGGACTGTATGTAATCAGTGTCTTACAGTACACACAGAAGACAGTGTTCAGCACTGGTTCAAAGGGAGCCATGTTTCTCAGCCCAACACACCTGACTTGAATAATGCGGGTCGTTATCAGGCGTCTGCAGTGTTTGCTGACAAGCTGAGGGTTTGAATCAGGTGTGTTGTGTTGCAGCAGGGAAACATGTAAAACATGCAGGACAGTGGGGTCACCAGGACCGAGACTGAGAAACTGCTGAACTAGAGCATGATTTACAGCAGAGAAAATGTGTCACAGCACTGCATAACATAACATAACATAACATTGTGTTTGCTATTGTCTTTTGATTATTTTCCCACTGGGTTAGTTTTTGGGTTACACAAGAATCAAGCATTTTTATTGTCATTTTGAGGACATAACAAAATTTTGCAGTGACTCACACAGGCACACAGTAAAATAACAAAATGAACGAAAGACCTAACAAAACACTTAAATGAAACACAACAAAATATGAAACTTCAAGTACGTGGTAATAAAGTGCAGCTTAGTGCAAGGTCAAAGTTCAAAGGTCAAAGTTGAGAAAGTATTTAAAATATAGCATACATTAAGACATGCATTCATCATTTGTCAGGTGAGCCTTCAACAACACTGTTCCCATCACAAACAAACAGTTCTTAATATACTCACATCAAAAAAAATTTCCAACTTCCAAAAAATCAAACTTCCCCTTTAAATTTGATTAAATGTTCAGAGGGGAAAAACTGTTAAATATTTAATCACACTAGAAATAATATAATATTAATATTTTACCCTCAAACGGTTATTATTTTGTCAAGAGTAGTTTTAAATGTGTTTATTTCAGAGTGGTTTATGAGAAACATGAGTTTTACAGTTTCCACAAACGCCGTCAGAGTGAGACGTCTTCACTTTTTTTCATCTCCCACATTGAGCTCGGAGGCCAAACTGCACTGTCAGTCAAACCCTCGCCCGCTCTGCGATTGGCTGTTACTACTCCTAGTCTCCGCCCTCTCTGATCGGGAGCGGCGTTGAAATGACACCGTGGGAAAGCTGTGCGCTACAAACACAGGCGCTCGGGGCAAACTTGGACAGACACACGTCTGAGAGACACGGAGACACACGCACACACGCATACAGACGAACTGAAGGACTATCACTGAGGACGTGTCAAAATGAAGAGGAATCACGACTTTAGCTCCTCTGACAGCGAGCTGGACGAGACTATTGAGGTGGAGAAGGAGAGCGCAGACGAGAATGGGTGAGTTCTTTTGGCCTTGAAGTCTGTTTTTTAATTATTACTCTTAAGTGGTTCCACGTAATGGATTGCGGAAGTGAACAACATTGTTGTTCGATTTGTACAAAACGAAAAGTAAAGAGTGAAGTCACCGACTGAACCTCCATGTGCTTTAATCTCTTTAAGGAATATGAGTTCTCCTCTGGGCTCCATGTCTCCTGCCACATCCACTCAGGTGCAGGCGAGGAAACGGCGTCGAGGAGTAAGTCACTCTTTTTTTATTATACGTCTTAATTTTGAAGGGAAAAAATACATGTATGCAGTGGGAAACCTCGTGATTGTTGTCTCCAGATTCTTTAACATGCAATTAATGTGATAAATAAACCGTGTTGTTTGCTTTCCCCCCCACAGATAATTGAGAAACGGCGCCGTGACAGGATCAACAACAGTCTGAGTGAGCTCCGCAGGCTGGTGCCCAGCGCCTTTGAGAAACAGGTCAGTCATAATAAACAATACAAAGAAAAAACAACTCTTAATATTACCAGTGAAGAGTTAAACAAAAAAATGGAACCACAAGCTTTTGTTTTAATTGTATACATGTATTATTTATTATTAAAGGGCTCAGCCAAACTGGAGAAAGCAGAGATTCTGCAGATGACTGTTGACCACCTCAAGATGCTTCACGCAGCCGGAGGCAAAGGTACGTGTCTGAAAATGATGATTCACTGTTGCCAGACAGCCCTCACCTGTTGCATAGTCTCATTTAAATCCTCCTGGGTTCACTTCATATGTAATGGCTTCTTTTTTTAAAAGTAGAATAATGTAGAACTCTGAGTCAAACAAACCATTGTATAATATTTTGTGATATTCAGGAGCAACATTTTCCCTCATGTATATCAAGAAATAAATAATATACAGCAGAAACATGTGTTACTGCTGTGCAGAGTTATGTTCAGGGACTTTTACATTAATCCCTGTAATACAGACAGTGTTTAATGTATGAGTTTGAAGAAAATAAGATTATTTTCTTTTTTTTTTGGTTGTGTTTATGAGGACATACGGGAGTAACTGTCAGAAAGTCCTTCATGTTTTCTTATGGATGAATGATTAAGAAAAACTTGAGTTGTTCTTCAGACAGGGAACGACTGTAATTGTTTATATATAAATCCATGAGGGTTAGGCACGTTTTTGTGCACCTTTTGTACTCTCCCATGGTGCCAGAGCTGTGGGCACATTGATTCATGTCAAACAGAGCTCCTCCATTTCTGGAAAAACGAGTTATGTGGTCGATGTGAGCTGAAGATTAGCTGATTATTATTATCATCTTTTTTTTCTTTTTTTTTTTTTAAACTAATCAAGTGTTTATATTCTTCCCACAGGTTACTTTGACGCTCATGCCCTGGCGATGGACTACCGTGGTTTGGGTTTCAGGGAGTGTCTGGCTGAGACGGCTCGTTACCTGAGTATAATTGAAGGCCTGGAGAGTACAGACCCTCTGAGGATGCGTCTGGTCTCCCACCTGAACAACTACGCCAGCCAGAGAGAGGCTCACTCGGGCCTGAGTCACCTGGCGTGGGGCTCTGCCTTCGGATCCCCGCCCGCCCACCTCACCCACCCTCTCCTCCTCCAGCACCAGCAGGGCCCAACTTTGCCGCCTTTACCCCGCAGCACCACCAGCAGCCCGCAGACGCCTCTGTCGTCCACGTCCACCTCATCCACTTCCTCCTCGCCGTCCTCGTCCTCGTCGGTTGCAGAGACTCACGTAGCAGGCAGACGCAGCAGCAGTGCCACCCCCCACTCGGATCAAGGCCCAATTCGGGTTCCCCCCACGACTGTCGCACCTACCACCGTCCTGCATCCGGCTTTGGTCCCGTCATCGGCGTCAAAGCTCTCCCCTCCTCTCCTCTCCTCCCTCTCGGCGTTCCCCTTCCCCTTCAGCACCTTCCCCATCATGTCCCCCGTCACCACCATCAGCCCCCCCACCCCGACGTCCAGTGTGGGGAAACCCTACAGACCGTGGGGCATGGAGATAGGAGCTTTCTGACTGAAGTGAACACAATCTGCATTATAGACTCTAATCCACCACCCAGCTGAGCTGGACTTTCAAGGACAAGACTTTATATCAACTAAGAAAGTACTATTTTTTTCTATGACTTCGCCTGTTGAGGATATACATAGCTATAGGATTTTTATTTTCTTGCCAGTGTATTGTGTTTTGTGTAGAAGGAAGAAAAACAGGCAGGAGAGGAGGGAGAGGTGCAGCGAAAAAGGCAACAGGAATGATTGATTGTGTTGATTGATCTGTGTTCCTGCCCCTTTTTTTTTTTTTATTTTGTTGTGTTTTAGAAGTTTCACCCACTCTTCTTGGCCAATCAGGACTGGCTTTTCCAGATGGTCAAGCAGTTGCCGTCCGTCAAGTTCCTGGGTGAAACTGTCCCCGCCCACTTTTGTGTCCCCCGCACAACACCCCACATTCTGAGCTGACACACACAGTGTTGATGCCCTGGTTACACACACACACACACACACACACACAGAGGGCGGAGGGCTTGACGTGGTTTCAGCGTCTCCTCCTTTTGACAGCATTTTATGGGGTGGAATAACCGGAGCCAGGTGTTTGTTTGATTAAATAGTGGGAACAGAAGTTATCTACCAGCTTGGTTGAAATAAACGTAGCCATGATTTACCCACAACATCTGAAGTTGAACTGGTGCTCCATTGTTCAAGCGCACTTCCGTCCATCCTGGTCCCTCTCTACAGTAAATTCTGTCCTTTTAACAAAATGAAGTTTCACATATGTTTTACCAACTTTTACTGTTCTGTTTTGTTTTCTCATGTAAATGATGTTAGGGGTGATTTTTATCACCGTGTCTCTTGTGCTTGCTCAACGCGGCAGCATCGGCGTCAAAGTGCGTCCCCCCCCCGAGATGGAGGAGAGTTTCTACTCCATTCATCAGAGCAGCTGCAGTAAAACAAGGCCAGAACAATTAGAAATCCTTGCCTCCTCATTTCCTCCAGATATTTCGGTGTCTCCTGATGGACCTCACTGTGAGACTGTGTATCTTATGTTTGTACAAAACGCAGAGCGAGGACTGACAGATGCAGTTTTCATACTTTTAAAAGCTGCTGTCTGTGGTAATGATACAATTCCCTGTAATAAAGAGTTCTGATACATCACAAGTGGCTTTATTCATGTGTTTATGTGTGTATGAATGTACTTCTGAGTGCTTGTGTGTGTGTGTGTGTGTGTGTGTGTAGTGCACAGCGATGCTGCTTGTTTCTCTCAGTATGTGCACAGGAAACCATTAACAAGGAGGGGATATCCTGGACAATAGCAGCCTGGCTGGCCCCATGTGCTTCGTGGGAACTAGAGGAGGAGGAGGAGGAAAGAGAAAGGGAGGGAAGGTTTGAAGGAGATGAAGAAGAAGAAGAAGGGAATGAATTGGGCATAGAGTCAAAGATGGAGGAAAAGAAATAAAAGGAACAGGTGGATAAAGGAGACGGAGACACACAGAGAAGGAGGAAGTGTGTTCAGTGTTCAGAGAACAGCTTTGAGTGTTTGCCATCGTTTCACTTTGCACCGGTTGCACTTTCTGTTCTCCGCTCCTACACACACACACACACACACACTGTTTCTGAGTAAGGCAGGGCCAGGTTATGACGTCATCGTCTCTGCAGCCAAAAAACAAAACACCAGAGACCCTTTTTTTTAGTGAAGACAGCTTGTCTTATGTCTCCATCTAGTGGTCATTGCTGGCACTGCAGAATCGTGTCTGAATGTACTGTATGCAAATAATCTTATTGGATTATTACTATTATTACTATTATTAACAAATCACCTTGGAGGCATTATTCTAATAAGATGGAGCTAATTGCTTTAAAACTGTTGTGTTTTTAATCCATAAACTGGAGAGTAGTGCAGTGGATTACACAGAGGAATAAAGACATGTTTATTCTTATCTTTTACAACAGTTTGAAGACATTCAGTGTTTTACTCAAGGGAAGTGCAATTGTATTTTATGATTGTTAAGCATCAATACGATGGACAGTTTCGAGTCCGGTTATCTGTCCAATGTTTCTTGTTTATCAGCATATATCTCCCCCTGCAGGACACCATCACAGCACTGGGCAGCTCCTCCAGTGACAGACTGAAACATCCAACATGTCCAAAGGAGCGTTATTGCGTTAAGTGCAATATACATTTACAATATCTCATGTTCAATCTTTGTTTATACTGTACATATCAAGCCCATACTGTATTTATATCCTGGTAACTGTCTATAATGTACATTGTATTTAAACTTTTCATAGTCGTATTGTTAATATCGTTCTATATTGTACTTTCATATAATGTGGAAATGCATGTTTATTATTATCTTTACTGTCTTTGCTGTACATTTCCCCACTGCGGGGCTACTATCTTATCTTATCTTATCTTACTAATGTTATTTATATTACCTATGTAAGGTGAGGGAAGTCAGGAGCAGGTGAGCTGGCTCAGAGTTTGTCAGCTCTAGCAATCCATCAAATATCATGAAAATAGCTCAGCATCCGAGGACATAGTAAAGCTTTTCACTACTACAAGGAAGTTAAGCTTCAATATGCAGGACTATTTCCTGCTATTTCTGAAGTTTTTGTGTATTTTTTTCCATGACATGTGCCTGGCAGCCAACAACATTGGATCACCTGGAATCTCAGTAAGTCACTTCTCATTGATTCAATTAGGAGAAATCTTAAAATGATTAATTAAACAAAGATGTATTGGTGTCCAACGATCATCCCTAATCACACATGGCCACTGATTATCATCAAATCTGACATATGTGTTTGATGTAAACATTGTTTTGTGTGTGTGTGTGTGTGAAAGAAGTCACTCTTTGACGCACTTTCATTCACTGAACCCCAAATCTTTATTAACCACTGCTTGCTCACAACGATATATGTGGAGAGGGGGAAACACACAAATGGACAGAGAGGAGAGAGAGAGAGAGAGAGAGGCAGGTATGACAGTCACCGTCTGTGCTGAACAGCTGTTTTACACCGCGACTGTGTCCATTTATGCTTCACCTGGTCAAACATTCGGTCATCTACCCGCCTGATCTGAAATACACGCTCACACACACTCACTCACGCTCACACACACACACACACACACACACACCTATGGGCCTATACCGTGCATTCGCCAGGGTTCAACCTCAGGCTTCAACAACCCCCTGGTCATAAACTGTTCGGATACTTTAATACACTCATATACACCTTTTACAGATGGAAATACTGTGTCCATGAATGATTGGGTGGGTGCGGTGATACCTGTTATGGCTTAAATAAGTTTCTTGCGCCGACCTTTCGGCAGCTTTTACAGTGTATTGGAGTGAAGTGCAATGACTCCAGTAGGCGCTGATGACGTTGAGCTCTACTCTAGCCCCTATGAGACGCAGAGAGGTGTAACTGCTTTGATTTTTCCTTCAGTGTGAGAGTCACAGTCTGACCTAAGGAGGGTTTTTTTTGTTCTTTGTGTTGCTATGATGCACTTAAACCTCGGCTGTGTTGTATATTGTACAGTAAGACATGGTTGACAATGAGACTGTGAGCTTGTTTGTGAGAGATATAAGAGGCCCGCCATCGGTCAGGGATGTTCTATTAAAATTCCTGGTGCCAGATGGACAGAGTTTAGCCGGCTCCCCCTGAGCTCTGTGCTGTGATTTGAATAAACGGCTGCCCATGTACAGTAAAGAGCGTGTGAGTGAGTGCTTCTACAGTATGTATATACATAGAGAGATGAAGAGGCTGCAGGTGGAGAGAAGGAGGATGAGGATGGGCTCATTAAATGCTATAGTGTTCTCCTGTGGCACGGTCACCATCTACCTCACAGGAATGGGTGTGCAGCGATGGCTCGCAGTCCCCACAGAAATGCATCCTGTCCCCTTTCCCTTCTGCCAACTTCTCTGCACACGTCCCTTCACTAATTGGAACGCTGGCAAGAACCGTATGGAAAATCACTCAAACACGGATCCAGTTTTTGCTTCCAGATCTAAGAGGGGGGTGGCTGGGGGGTGGGATGAGTCAGCGTCCTCTTGCAGGGACGAGAGGGAAAGGAGCCAGGATGCAGGGCCCTGTGAGGACGCGAGCGTCCGCAGCAAACATCAGCTAGCTGTCAAACTCACGACAAACATCTAAGTCTGTTACCACACAAGATAAACTGTAACAAAAAAAAAGATTCTCAGGCTGAAATGAACCAACGAAAACGTGGGAAATGAACAAATTATTACACCCATATACAGAATATGCAGCGAGAAGAAACTTATATATAAAAATGGCACACGGCAATCAATACTTTTGCTGCTTGTATCATACTGTATATAACAAAAAAAGAAGTATTTACAAAAAACCAATACCCACTGTCACTTGTCAATTTTTTTTCTTTTCTTTTCATTTGAAACGGAGCAAAAACATTCTTTTTTGGGAAGAGTGGGCGGGAAACATGAATTTCTTTCTTTTTTTTCTTTTTAATCATTTTTGCATTTTTAGTTTTCCACTCGAACCTTGTGAACCTCCCACTGTCTTGGGGCGGTGTCTCAGGCTGTGGTAGTTTCATGGTAGTATGACACAGTATGGGGCATTGAGAAGTATAGGGAAATGTAGGATAAGCTGGTGGGGGGGAGGGGTTGGGTGGTGTTCCTTAGGGTCAGGGGTGGTGGAGGAGATTTTTAAGGTGGAAAGTGGGAGCTGTTGGGGTTTCTCATGCGGTCAACTCTTCTCTCAACTCCTTGTTCCTGCGCACTTCCTGAGCATGCTTCTCCTGGAAGAAACACACAAACACAAGTGTTCTTTTCCACATACTTTTTTTTCCTTTCTCACTGCAGCATTTTAGTTTGTTGACCTGACTTCACTCTAGTTAAAAACTGTAATATAGCTTTTGTAGGTCTACTATACAACTATAAAATAAAATGCTAAATGAATGACTTCAAAGCAATGCCTATATATAGAGTAGTCAATATTCATGACTTAGCATTTGATCAAAATACTGCTTAATAATGATGCAATGTGAACATTTTAAATAACATTTTAGACATGATTTAGTCCATCCCTCAGATTACAAAAAATCAGATTACACGACTGAAAGGAAAGCAGCAAATATGTGACCATAATTATTCAAATTATATGAATACGAACTATAAAACATGTCACCTTGTGTGCATATAAAATTCATACATTTTGAGAGAAATGTCAGATATGAAGAGAATGTTTGGATGTTTGGCTCTTTACATGCTATGATCACCAGATTTAGAAAATAACTAGATAGATAAAAAATAATTTAAATTTGGGATATATATATATCCCAAATTATATATATCCCAAAATATATATATACATATATATGTATATATATATATATACAAAACCACACTAAGTGTAAACCGCCCCACTCCTCACCCTCTCCTGCAGGCGCTCCATCAGGGCGGCCATGTAAGCCATCCGGTTCTCCTCGATCTGCTCCATCTTGAACTGGAGCTTCTCCTCGGCCATGCGGCTGAAGTTGCTGTTCTCCTCCATGGCCTTCAGCAGCACGTCGCGCTCATGCTCCCGTTTCTCAGCCAAGGCCCGGAGTATCTGTGCCTCCTGGGACTGAGGAGGGAAGAGAGGAGGAGATGAGTCAGGGAGAAAGGTGTCTATAGAAAGAGAGTGATTTATTATTCTCCTTGTCATCTTCTAATGACATGTTCTTTCATTTCTATAATGAACTGTATGTTTGACCTACATTATTGGACATCTGGTGTTAAGATTTTTTTTTTGTGCCAAACTGTGTTATTGATTGGTTGATTAGTTTATTGGTGGGTTTCTGGATTTGTCAGCTGCTGGCCTGACTCTATTGACATGCAAATCAATGACATGCAGGAATAAGCCAGTGCAGATAAAGCAGGGTAGATTTTGCAGCCGCAGTAGTCGTCAATGTGACGCTCAATTGACAAGAACAAACCAGACATTAAATTAGATTTGTCAATTAGTCACGGAAAGTCAAGTATTCCAGGAATATGAGGTATTACGTTGTTGTGGCTTATAAATCAAAGTGATATGTGGCAGCTGGGTGCGCCGATAATGATTGGAGACATCCTTACTCTCCTCCGGTCCTCAGCTGCCTCCAGTTTCTTCTGGATGTCCTCCAGGGAGATGTCCCTCTTTGGGGGGCTGGTGATGCAGTGGTTGACATCAGACACAGGGGAGGTGGGCTTCAGGATGACCTCAAAGGCCTGGCCTGAGGCCCGCTTGTTAATGGGCTTGATGTCCATGTCTGCTTGTGTGTAAATTAAAGAAGAAACAAGTAAGGAACCCCGCTTCATTCAAGCATGCCGCAAAAGTGTGATGATAAGTGACTCGTGCATTTTATTACCTTCAAAGTCACCCATGATGTTTTTGCGGGTCTCGGGGTACAGACAAGAGCAGATGAGCGAGAGAACTGAGATCTCCTTCATCTTCTCTTTGTAAGCTGCGGAGGAAAAGTGAAACATGACTGCATCTTAGTTTGTTATACAGCATGAAGCGTCATTAACCCACTAACACACAGACAGATGAGACATCATTAACCCAATTCTCGCTCCACAGGAGGTCCGTGATTGTCAGAGGAACAGTTATACATCACTTTAAAGAACGTGTGGGGGAGATTGTGTGGCCTTTGTTTTCAGCAGAGCAGGAATGGATGTGTCCTTGTGCTTGTCCTAATTTCCCCACCAGCAAAGATGCTGCTGCGTTCCCCACAGGATCCACCACACACCATTAGCTATGCATTTCACTTCAGCCTATTATTTATTTACGTGGCCAGACCATCTCCCCACTGTCTTACAGCGACTCTCTGCCTACATCCAAATAAAACAACACGAGATTAGTTTATGCCCTCCAGGTAATTTGGGCTGTTTCTCATCTTCACTGCCCGTGGCTCGATGGCCCGGCTAACAGCTGAGGATTTAGCTTATCAGCATCACACAGAAATATGAGACTTTCCATTTATGGTGCAAAAAGCTAATAACACTGGAGCAAAGTTGGCATCGATCACACTGCATTTGGCAACCTGCAAACTGCTGAGCAGGAAATAAAGGACAAGGTGCTCCAAAGAGCAGACAGAGAAGAAAACAACCACCCTTGTCTAACCTTGATTTGTTTTATTCCTGCGCTTCTGTCACCTACTTAATATCAGCTCCCTGCAGGGAAAACGGCAAAGAAAATATCTGCAACACACTGCAGGTTGTAACATATTCTGCTTCTGCACATGGCTGCTCAGTTCTGTCAGGGTGGCGCTGCTGCTACTGCTGCCTGGTGCTGCAGATTTCCATACCCCAACACTATGGCATAATCCATCACTGAGAGCACAAGGCCTGCAGGGCTGACTGTGCTTCACTGACGGATGATTTACAGGCTTACAGTAGCAAAGAAAAAAAAAGAATAGATTTACTGTGAAAGAACTTCTCCATGGTGGGGTTCAGTGTACAGTAAGATTAATCCAAATCCTATTTCTTACTCTTATTCTCCACTTTCTCCCTCTCTCCCACTCCCTCTCTTCATCTTCTTCTATCTCCGTCTCACTTTCTGCCCTGCAGACTGGCAGACGCCACATTAATGTGATCAACTCTCAGATGTAGTTCTCTACTCTCTGATGGCCTTGTTAACCCTTTCTCCCTGAGGAGGAAGTGGAAGTGGGCGTGAGCACGCATGATAGTGATGAAAGAACACTGCATGTGGAAATTGGGAGAAAGGAGGTGAGATGGAGATATCATTATCAAAATTGCACATCTGTTGGTTCTCATCCTTGCATTAGAGTTTAGAAATTCATATTTTTGATGCTATTTCATGCGACAATGTGCCATCTTCCAGTGTATGAAATATATTGGATTAAGTTGGGGGTTACGTGATATTTTACCCAAATCTTTTAGCTCCACATGGAGATAAAGGCATGTCTGTCTGGTGACAGATGCTCACATGAAAGGAGTGTCAACAAGGGAAGGAGTTGAGTGGCAGATGATGGAGGCAAGTGAGGAAATACTTGGTGTAAGTTGCAGCTAACAACTTTCTGATGAGACATCACAGGCGACGACGATGACGCGGGGAGAGAAGTAGAAGTAGTAATGCAAGCAGCTCCCAGTGGGACCTGCCGCCGCCATCAAACAGCCCCAGGGAAGCTGCTTCCACCCTAATGGAAGCCACCACCTCAGGTGGATAGCACTTTCGTTTGTAATTAGTGGACCACACCATTTCTGCTGACAAGAGGGGGAGAAACAGAGCTTTTGGAGGGTTGTCACACACACTCATTAGCTGCTGGGTGCACGTCAAGACCCCGGCAGCCATTTTCTCACACACACACACACACACACATACAAGCTCCACCACTTGACAGCTCCAGACCGAAACAAATCAGTGGAGCAGGTAATTTGGGTTAAGTGCTTATGGAGCACATCAGTGGAGATTCTTGTTTAGTGGTTGCCAGGCTCTGGTCGCAGCCTTTTCTCTGCTCAGCACAACTTTATTTTCATAATTAATTGCTTTGCATCCTTATTGGAAACTGGCCCACCTGTGAGATATACTTTAATGTGGGTAATCGCAGTGTTATTTGATCAATGAATTGATTAATGGTACCTTTTTTAAAATGTTACTGTCAAATCTTCCAAAATAAATTGAAATTTGAAACAATGCAGTTGGCAAATTGAAAAGGCTGCAATCTGTGTTGTACGCCAATTAAAATGGAATCTAAACATGTTGCAATACCAGTTTGAAAAAACACAATTTCTTTAGTTTTTTTACCCAAATTGTTTCCATTATGTGTTTATCTATATCATTCTTCTTTCCTTTTTGTTATCTTGGAAGAAAAACACTCACTGTGAATTTAAATTGCACTTGGCTCTCTGATGCATGAGATATTGCTTTTATATCCGTATTAGAAAAATACTGATTTCTCTGCAGTGGGGAAAAAAAATATGAAATTGTAACTTTATTACTCTGGAGAGCAAATATCTTTTCCCTCTGTAAACGCCATGGTAATAAGCTCACTCCCTGTGGATCAAACTCATAAAAATGATAAATGATTCCTGGATGACAATCTGTGCATTCCCCTAGCAGCAAACACAGATTTAGGCACACTTTTTTTTATATCAGAATATAAGATAAGGCAGAACATTGTTCATAGACGACACCGCTCTAATGCTTCCACTCCATCTGGCTGGTTCCAACCAGTCAGATCTGAAACCTGGCTTTCAGGGACCTGCTGCTCTCGTCCCAGTCACAGACACACAGCCTGCAAACTGCACTTCCTCTTCCAATCCATCAGTGACAGCACAGATCATTTGTATCTACTGAACCTCCTCCTCCTCTTCCTCCACGAGCATCCCTCTTCCCCTGCAGCACATTCTTCTGCATCACGTCTTCATTTCATGCCTTTTCGTTTCTGATGAGTTCTCCATCTTCTGCCTATTTAATCTCCCACACACTCTGCATCCAGTGGGAGCCCCAATTCTGTAACAGCACACACCACCACGCCCCGGGTTCGTCCTTTGCTTTCCTAATTTCTCTCAGCCACACTCAAAAAGTACAAAAGCGAAAAAATATGGAAGGTTATAAACAAACATAAAACTATGTCCTTGTTTATCACGGTATTTACTGTCCTTCTGGGGTCTATAGCTTCACAGCAGCATGGGCTTGGCAAAGGCTGTGTCGGGCTCTTACAGGCCCTTTACTGCAAGCCCACATGGCAACAACACCATTACACAATTATGGAGGTATCACTGGAGCAGAATTGGCTGTTAAAGTAAAATGTTACTGCACCCAGGTGAGCGGGGGCAGGTTCAATCATTGGAATTATGTCTTTTTGTCCCTGCATGGAGATAAACGCTGCAACTAGAGATGACTTTCTATTAACTTAAAACACTAATCAAAGTTTCCTAAATCTCTGTGTGATGTTTTAAAATCCAAAGATGTCTATTGATTAATCAATCAGATGAAGGTCAGTGCACCCAAACTGAATGAATAAAATATTAAAACATCTCTGATCACTGATCTAAAACAGAGCTAAAATCAGGAAACTATAGATATAATAATAATTGAACAGATAATGAGTTAATTCCGCATCATCTCTGCTAGAATGACTGTCACTTCGTCGTCTCTGCAACAGTCATCCAAACCAGTCATGGGAGCTGCACTGATCAATGAGACACAGTGATAAATCAGGATGAAATATGAGTCTTCAGCTTCACACACATGGCCCATGATGACAATAGTGATTCAATGATAAAATGGCAAATATTACTCATAGTTGCTTAAAGATTGACGGTGTTATAATCCAAGGCACTGTTCTACATGTGTACAAAGGAATTGATTTCAGAGCACCGGCTGAATGACCACACCTAGATAACACAAGACTGCAAAATATAGATCAGGTAAAGTGGTATAGAGGCCTTAATGCACATGGGAATGGTTCCAAGCACTAGTTTGTTTGTTTGAGGACTTACCAATCCATTCAGTATTGTGTGATGTAGGCTTTATAAGATCTCCACATAATCTCCACAACTTCACATATAAACAGTATTCTAAAGCATAATTGGAAATGTGAAAAGTCAAGGTATTTCGTATCTTATTATGAGGAATGTCCAGGAAATAAAAGAGTCCAAAATGAACTCAGTGGCCTGATGAGTGCTAACTGGCATGATGATGACTGCTCTCTTTCCCAGCGTCTGCTCCCATCTGCCCATCCCATTCTGCCCGTCCACAGCTCAGATCACAGAGCAGAGAGGAGGAGGCAGGGGAGAGGAGGAGGAGGAGGATGAGGAGGAGGAGGAAGAAGAGGGGGAATGAGTACAACAGCCAGGGTTTAGTTGCCGGTGTCCCTCAGCACATTTGCCATGCAGGACTTTTACCGCTGTCTGTCTGCATGCACCTCCATCTATCAAGTGCCAAGTCAAGTAGAAAACAAACACCCTGTTCTCTAAACACACGACACTTTTAAGCCTGTGCACACACTTATTTCAGAACCAGCACAACGTCGTCACTGTTAGTTAGCCATGGTTGTTCTTTTTCCTCAAACCCTGCAGATCACACGAGACATAATGGGCCTCAAATATCCATAAGGCAATGGAAAACAGCCCATTTCAGTAGAAATGAGGGCCCTCCCACCTGCTATAACACGTTTTTTTCCCCATTTGTTTCTACCAAATACTGCATCACTCTACTACAAAAAACCCTACTGTGGCCTAATAATGAGGCATTAAATACATAGGCTACATTTGACAGTCAATAATCCTCCTAACAGGATTGGAGACTTATAATCCTAAAACGACATTTCATTACCATGCAGTCACAGGATAAATCCTTCCATCGACTGGCAAAGAATCTGAATAAGGATGCTCTGGCCCCCCTTTCTCTCTCTCTCTCTCTCTCTCTCTCTCTCTCGCTGTCTCTCTCTCTTTTAATTCAGCCTCAAAAATGAATATGCAGAAAAGCTTGTTTTTTTTTGATAAGGACATTTGCCACAGTGAAACGTTTCACACCTATTTGAGAGCGGCGGGCTTGAGCAGAGGCACCGGGGATGATGTTGGGTGGGGTCGCTGCATTATGCTGCACAGACTGTGAGTCAGGCAGAGAGAGGCAGGTGCGGCAGGCAGCGACTAAAATACTGCTGCTGCTGCTGCTGCGTAAGGGGGAAAATACAAGAACCTCGCCTTAATTGTGTCTACATGGATCCATTCTCCTTCATTCCTAACCCTTGATTTAATAAATCAAGATGCGTCACTGATGTGACAGATTAGACATAAATGGTGCACACTGCTCACATCTCCTGCCCTGCTGAGGACAATATATAAAGTGTTTTTTAGGGAGGCAGGTAAATCAGGAATTTGCTGCAGAAAATTCAATTATATAATAAAAACTTGCAGGGGAGTTTGACCGCTCCCTCTCATCATCATCATCATCCCCTCAGCATCCTTTTGTGCCATGGGTGTCGCCACAGCATCGCAGTATCCTCCGACCTGCGACGCCGCTATATCTGATATCGGAATATATACATGTGTATATATATACATACACAGCCTATATGTGAAGTGCAAAACTCACCGATTGCTGTCTTTGCCATTTTTGTAGGGTGGTGTCGGGGCGGGTTGGCCGGAGGAGTGTGCGTCGTTTGCTGGATGCTGTATCTCAGGGTGGAGGAGCTGCTGGTAAGGCACTGAGTCAGCAGAGACGAGAGATGCTGGTGCGCCTGGTGGTCTGGTATAGGCTGTGTGAAGCCAGCGCTAAATATCCAGGACGTGATCGGAAGTGTCGCCATCGGAACCTTCACAATAAAAGCAAAATAATAGTAATAAAAAAACCAAACAAAAAAACAATGGAGAACCACATGGGTGTGTCCTGGTTAGGGTTGGGGTCACATTGCATTGAAGGGTTAGGGTTAACCCTTATTGTGAAGCACTTTGAGCTGCAATCCTTGTATGAAAGGTGCTATACAAATAACGTGTATTATTATAATAATAATAATAATAACAACAATAATAATAATAATAATATCACTATTAATGATAATATAATGATGATGATAATAATAATAATAATAACTTATTCATTTAGTGAAATGCAAAGTCCTCAAGCCAAACAATAACCTCCTGATCCACTGTATGCAGAGCGAGCGACCCTCCCTTCAGTCTGTGGAGAGAACAAGCTTCAGTGATGTGTTCTATTGTTTGCTCCTCTCCACAAGCACACAATGGACTTGCATGGGCTACTGCCCCATTTGTGAAGGCTGGCCAAGCAGGGGCCATGTCTGTCCACTTCTGAATCTATTGAGGGTTGACCACTGTCTTCTTGGGAGGTTGTTGCCAGGGACGTATTGAGTGGGGTCTGACACCACATGTTTGTTTAGTCTGGATCCTTGTAAAGTCTGCAGGTCGGTAATAAAATTGGACACTGGATAGCTACTGGAAAACATGTTTTTTATAAATGTTTTATGAATATTTACATACAATAACAGAAGCAGTACTATCCAGTAAAAAGGAGGAGTGTCCTGTTTGGCTATAGGATGCAAGTAAGTAAGTGGGTCATGTGACACTGTATTTATTTCCTTAACAGCAATTTGGGCAAGGTAAGACGCATGGCATGTTTTTTTTAATGTTTGTTTGTTTTCCCAAAACAGTGATACTTTTTATTTTTTATTTTTCTGATTATCATCTTATTTCTTGTCTATATATTTCTATTTAGCTTATACCACACAATTGACTTGTTGGCATTTTAGCGTCATTCATCCATTTGTGTTTCTGTCCCTACTGCACACCCGAAGTGTGACTTACAATGACGCACCATGCATTAAAGGACCTTATTTTGAAATGTGTAAACAGGAAGTCTCGCAGCACTATCTGACTGCGTTTGACGCTACTACAGTAACGAGCGTTTACGTGCACTGGGTACCACAGTCGCGCCTTGACGCGCCTCTCCAGTCAAAGGCCTGAACCAAACCACTGTCCACATGATTAGGAGAGTTCAGGCCCCACTTGAGAGCAGTGGGTGTTTCCCTCTTTGTTTCTCTGTGGAGATGGCCACGTTCCAAATCTGCTGTCTGTCCATGGTGCTGAAAGGAAGAAGGAGTCTAGAGCAATGGCACTTTGACAAAAGACCCTTTTATAATCATATGGTTTGATTGTCCCTTGTAAAATCGTGTGGAATGATAACATTGTGGAGGATTAAGACTGAGACAGATGAACTGGTTCCTCCAGTCTTTATGTGGAGTATCTACAAACTGCAAAACAAGGCCCTCCTTAAGACTCCGTGTAAAAGTACAGATTCACACAGCATCGAATCATAACAGTTCTTATTTCTTTCAAAATGCAGAAAATACCGGTGGTCAAGGATCTGGCAAGATGATAAGGTGGAGCAGCAACCAGCAGGAGGCAGCAAATCTCAGATTATAGAGGCTTGGAGAAAATAACTTCTTGCAAGAGCCATTTGATGTGTATGACTTGCTTATTTTACTTTTTTTCTAGTTTTCAGCCTAATTTTACTAATTTACCCATCATTTTAAAGGCTGGATACAGAAATGATTACCTGCTCATTGAGGCTGTCAGCAATACAAGGTGCCTCTGATCGTCATCACATAATCATGTTTGATGGGAAAGCAAACTAATGACTTCAGTTTATTTGCAGAAAAGTTTGAGAAAAAAAATGCATTACCTACCTACAAAAAATGCATTGGTCAGTTATACTCAGTGGCGTGCGCAGACATTTAGAAGGGCAGGGGCATGTTAGAAAGTGCGACCTGGGGCCAAAGGGGAATGAATTTTATGTGGCCTCTATAAGTGCTTTCAGACAGACATGTTTCTGGTTCTGGTTCTGTTCTGGAGTCTCAGGACCTTGATTCCCACCAGTTTAAGAGGAAGTGGGAGGGCGTTACTCAGGCAGAAGTAAACACAACACCAGCCCTTTTTCTCTATACTTCCTCTACTTCCTGCTGATTTTAACAGCAGTTGCAGCAACATTTCAGGTTCCAAACCAAATTTCTTTCGGTTTGAACGCACCGGCCGGCCGACTAGAAGAGCACTCTGTAAATACAAACCATAATAATGGCATCCTTTTTGAATGGAAGGACACCCATATGCAAGGGCATCTTATAGGGCACTGCAACACATTTCTCCACTAGAAAGGCACTCCTATAGAAATGTTTTAAATGTATATTTAAATGCTGTTAGCCAGCGACCCCTGTGACCCTCATGTGCAAGGGGGATAAAGGGTAAAAGATGGATGGATACCCCCCTGCACGCCACTAGTTATACTTATTAATCAGTAAATATAGATTTACAAATTAAATGTCATTTTTTTAGTACAACTTTAAACGTTTTAATTAAAATGTAAAAATATATATATTTAATAATAAGTCTGCATTATTAGTCAGATTAGTCTTTCACAATTGTTAGATTGATTGTGTCATTAAATATTGGAGCGTCACAACCGTCCCTCGCTTCTGGCTCGTGGATGTTCTTTATTGAACCACAAACACTTAGTTAACGATATTAACGATCCGCATACCTGCTTGACCGTATCACCGCTCCATGTGTAGATCCGTCCGCTAGACTGAGCCCTCATTAGCTAATCGTAACTGTATACGTGTCAAGTATATACTATCCGCCATATGATGAAGAGACACTGTACCTCTTTGTCGCTTTTATTCGCCGTTTCTGTAGGTGTTAGTGTACATTTCGTTGTATAATTTTCAGCTCGGATTGGCAGCGGGGGCAGCTGGTGCTGCCACCCTGTCTCTGGTGGTTTATGAGGAGGAGCTACAGAAACAGCCCGGGCTTAACATACAGGGGAACTTCACTCAGTGCCATTCACACAGAAGAGAGAAACGCGGGCTAACACCCAGCCTCTTCTTCCACGAGAACTCAAGAAGAGGCACCGCATTGAACGGTAAATATAATCTTTCTTCAGGTTGCACATGTTTGAGGAGCGTCGTAGGTCAGGACGTGGTAGAGAGATGCTAACGTGTCCACACATGTGTGTGTGAGAGTCACATGATGTTAGCGTGTTTGTCATCATCAGCAGCAGCAGCAGCATCATTTCTTCTGCGTCCACATGTGTAAGCTAGCTTCTGGTTGCTACTTTGGCATGCTTGTCCCATGCTAATGCTTTTAACAATTCCACTCGTGCCACATCAGTGCCCGTTCGTAAAGTCAAACCGTCATAATACATTCACCATGCTAATAGTTAAATGACCATTGTCGACGTACTGTGTACATATTGAACAGTCGGAGCTGAGACAATGTGACCTCAAAGTAGTTAACTGTCCACCTCTCCATCCTGTTTGCGCTCGGCGAGTTAGCCCACAGTAAAATTAGAAACCGTTTCTTCAAACTTAATTCGAGTCCTATCTTTTCTCTCTGTTCCCTTAAAAAACCAAGAAAAAAACCAAAAGGCGTCATTGTGGCGATATAGAATCCTGAACTCCCACCGGGATGTCTTAGATAAACTAATGACACACAGACCAGATGCTAGCTAATAATTTCATTGGTACCATAATAGGACACACAGCATGTCCCTCTAAAGGACGTCACCTCACTAATACATGGCTGCGTGCAGGGACAGAAGAGGAGAACTTTAGCTATTTAACAAATGGCACGCCTTACATAATAACCGGAGCCTATCTATCAATCATATCTTGGAATGTATTTGCTGATTTCTCTCGCTGTTAAACAACCACTCCTGGCTGGACACTGAAGTTTGTATTGAACTGTCCACTGTCTCACAAATCAATAGAGAATATCAGCACTTAATCACACAGAAGCTGATGGGCTACAGAGTCACACCTGTGGATGAACAACCACTGTGTGCCGTAATCTAAAATGTTCTCAATGGACTCTGGTACGGCGCAAGAGCAGTTTACAAATGTCAGTGGGAAAGACTAACTGAGAACATATTCATAAGATATTGTAGCCCCCCGTTTGTGTCCATGTCCCAGGCTTCTTCAAGGGTTTATACAGGTAACAATGAAAAAAGGTCACTTGCTAATACTTTATCCACTGTAATGCATGTGCTATTGTAAGACGATATGTTCTAGTTTTTGTTGAGGGCTGTCGTGCCAGTGACCAACTACTTGGTTTCAACAATGGCTTTTTAGGCTAGACAGGTTTTGCCTTTCAGTGACACGCCTGTTTTTTATCACAATCTTTTTGCTTCTCTTTTCATCACCCCATCTCAGCCTGTGGTGCTACCAGGAATTTGTTGGTCCCCTTCGTCACTCCACGTCACTATCCTGGTAGCTCAGCCGAATTGAGCCTGAAAGCTGTGAATCAGAATGGGTGCTGAGGGAGACACAGCCTCTCAGGGCGGTAGTGTGCGGCTGCAGCAGGAGATTTCTCTCCTCCATGGTGTATGTCTCATTGTGGGAAACATGATTGGCTCGGGCATCTTTGTCTCACCTAAGGTAGGAGCCTCTGAAAATTTGTATTAAACTGATCTAAATGTATTTCGAGAGTGATGAATTATTGTTTTGATTGCAAAATACGTATATGCTACTGTTAATATTTACGCCGATGGTAAATTGGGAATATAAAAATATTATACAAAATATCAAATATTTTTGTCTGATTGTCATTAAAATTGATAATACAACTTTATTTATTTCTACGGAGGCAGTTTGTTGCAGAGCAGCCTGGCATTCATGTACAAAACATTTAATCATGTAAACAAATAAATAGCTAACAATAGTTAAGAAACAGAGCTTATTGTGTTGAAAAATGAAAACTACACCGAACACTTTCACCTCGTGCTTTTTGCTGCTTTTCATGTGTCTTGTTTACGGTACATGTCTTTGTTTTAACTGTATACACATTCTGTACCCCTCAGGGCGTCCTAATGTACACAGGCTCATTTGGCCTCTCCCTGGTTGTGTGGGCCATTGGAGGGGTATTTTCTGTGTTTGGAGCATTATGTTATGCTGAGCTGGGAACCACCATACATAAATCTGGGGCGTCTTACGCCTACATCCTGGAGGCCTTTGGAGGTTTCTTAGCTTTTATTAGGTATGCACGTTCACTCCTATCTGTTCATTGCATTTTAACCTATATTCCTCCAAACAATACACAATAGAAACACACAGATATTAAGCATAATTATCCTGTGAATCTTAATTGTCGACATGTAGGGATACTTGTTGGTGATTAATTTTTTGTTGTATATGAACTTCACATAATTCAGTGTATTAATTCCTTCTCAAGCATTCCTTGTACAATACTTGAATGGTAGCAAAAGACTTTGCCCAAAATATTCACCATTGATCACTGTTGTTTTATTAAATTGTAGTTGGTACGTTCATATGTTTTGTGGTAATAAATATGTATCAATAACTTTTTTTATAGACTGTGGACATCACTGTTGATAGTAGAGCCAGCCTGTCAGGCAGTGATAGCCCTGACCTTCTCCAACTACCTCGTCCAGCCTTTCTACCCTAGCTGCATAGCCCCCTACGTTGCTGTCCGTCTAATTGCTGCTGCCATTATATGTAAGTTTACACCTGTACTTAATGCAGTTGTATTCTCTATTTAAGCTGTTAATAGTATGTGTTTACATGACTGGTTGGGCTCTTGTGTTTGTTTTCCTGCACTAGCCATGATCATGTACGAAACATGGGTGAAGGGTTGGGTATATATTGCTTCTAATTTGATGTAAGTGCATTGGTGTCACTATTTACTGACCCTCACAGCACATGAGAAGACCCATAATATTGAGAATATTCATGTTTAGCTTGTCAACCTATATAACCTGTTTGGTTTGTTTACTTTTCAAGTCTCTAGCAAATAGTTTGGGTAAAAGCCATGCATGCATGAAGTCGTTGGATCAACAGGGCAAACTGCATATTAGAGGTTGTGGATAGTTTTTTCTTTTTTCTTTCTTATTACGCCAATTGTCGGTTCAAAGCTTTGTCTGGTCAATGGCTGCGATAACCCTGAGTAGGGATGTCCGGATTAACCACAAGAATTTGAAAGAGGTGGTCTGGAATATTTGGGGTAGGGGTAAATAACTCACGAGTCGCAATGGAAGTCACATCGTGTGTGTGTGGGCGTGGGCGGGAAGGCAAGGCATGTCACCCACATTCAGCTTACCAGGCATGTGAAAGAGCTGGAAAATGGCTGAGGGAAGTAGTAATCCATTATACCCATCAAACAAGTCTGCATTTAAAAAAAAAAAAACATGGTGTTCCCAATCTGCAGAGCCTGTCACCAGAATGTTGCTGCTAAAGGTTGCAACACGTCCAACATGATAACATTACATGATAACCATCCTTATTTGTTTGCTCAAATCAAAAAAGACTTAATTAGTAAAATGTACTGAACTGGCCCAAAGCTGTGTAACTCTTCCAGAGCAATTAATCACCCAAGTTCACAGAGAGTTTACACAGACACATGGGGGAGGGGGGACTATCTCAGGTAGAAAAGGAAAAAAGAATATGTGAAGGTTCTCCGTCATCTAAATTCTTACATCCAAAAGATCGTTCTCTATGTAAACACAAATGATATAGTATCACTCATGTGAACTCAACTGTGCTCTTTGTCTCTTGGTAAAATATAAAATTATATGCATAAACACCTGAGAGTAGGTTGGTTGAATTGGATAACATTGGTTTAATTGCCGTTTTCTTCATTTGTCTCTTCCAGGTCTGTTGACTTATGTGAACTGTATGAAAGTGAAATGGGGTGCCATCCTTCAGGTCATTTCCACCGTAGCCAAGGTCATAGCTCTTATTGTCATCATTATTGCTGGTCTGGTGAAGCTGGCACAAGGTAGGAACAACTGCTTTTTCACTTTCCAATTGTTTGTATGATTTAAAGAAATGAATTGAATACTCTTATTCTATTGTTTTTTTGGAGGAAGAATTTAACAAAAAAAAAAACAATATTATATTTCCCATTGTTAACATTTAGGAGAACTGAAATTGACATTTTAAAGCAGTTAT
The DNA here is from genome assembly GCF_019176455.1 of Solea senegalensis. Classification (NCBI taxonomy): domain Eukaryota; kingdom Metazoa; phylum Chordata; class Actinopteri; order Pleuronectiformes; family Soleidae; genus Solea; species Solea senegalensis. The sequence goes on along the minus strand of NC_058039.1, from coordinate 6,910,075 downwards.
TTTGAAGTTTAATGTTGATAAAATAAAATATTTGTTTTAATATGCTTAAATAGTATGTTTGGACAGCACACTATCATTGATAGTGACTCTCATGCTCAAAGAAAACCAAACTATAATTAATTCAACAAATGTATTTACTTGAAGGAGCTCGATGCTCAGACTCGATCAATACATTTATTAATGTCTTATTTATTCAGACAGTATTTATCAACCGATAGCTAATCTTATCACTAACTAAAAGCTACTGTTAACTCGTAAGCTGTCGAACACTGCATTTTTTATTGAAATTGCTCGTATTTCTACCTTGACAAGCAAAACTGCTATTGCACTTGTGGCAACAATTGTTGATTGCATAAATTCTGGTGGAATATAACCAGACTTAGGAACGTTTAGCTCTTTCCACTAGGACTTAGTGGTAGAGGGTCTGTGTTTGTGTTGGTTTGCCATCCGTGTGTGAGCGAGTGACAAACAGGCAGCAGGCTGGGACAGACACACACAAATCTCTCATCTGCAGCGAAAATGGCAAAAAGCTGTCGCAGACAAGCGGCAATTAAAAAACAAAATACTGTTGGCAGCACAAACATTTACACATGTACAACAAAGTTTTCCCCCAGGGCCCATTTAATTCTCGGTTTTGGTACCCATCCCTAGTTCTGGCATGTATTAGTTGGAAACTGTATTGAAATAATACTTGAGTCTAATAAGTTTTTGCAGGTGGCTGAAACTTGAACCCTTGATCCTGTGTTAATAAACCCATGTTTTGTTGTTGTAGGTTTTGACCAGAACTTTGAAAATGCATTCAAAGGGTCCAAGCTGAATCCTGGTGACATGGCTTTGGCCCTTTATTCAGCACTGTACTCCTACTCAGGCTGGGACACACTCAACTTCATCACAGAGGAAATCAAGAACCCAAAGAGGTTTGGAGAGTGATATTTTCAAGCAAAATTGTTTTTCCTTCCCCATTGATCATTTATTTAAATTCATAACTTCAGTTAAGTTTCTTTAATGTCTTTAAATATTTCTTTAAATCTATAATTTCTGTCTGCCTCTCACTCACTAGAATCATGTTTTAACCTTTTGTATACCTTTTTGTGAGTGTTTTTAAGTCAATGTAAACCACTTTCTCCTTTGACGTTGTAGGAATCTGCCCTTATCCATCGCTATCTCGATGCCTATTGTCACAGTGATCTACATCTTGACCAACATAGCTTATTACGTGGTCATGGATGCAGACAAAGTACTCAACAGTGAAGCTGTTGCTGTGGTGAGTGTCTGAAGATCATAAACTCACAGTGCAGTTGTCGTGCGCAGTAAAAACCTGGGTTATAAAGCTAATTAGTACATCACAGGACTTGACAGCATCTGCTCAGTCTCTCAGGAGCAGCAGGTTTCATCTTTCCTTCCTGTCTCCTGCCGTCATCTCTTTCAGTCTGGCTGAATGCCGCTTGCACTAATATCTGGTTCGGCACTCGCTCTCGGTTATTTGGGACTGTAGGAGTTGAGATGATGACAGGAACCTCATTTAGCTAAAGAGGTTAGCGCACCGCACAGGAACCTGGGAAGCTGATGTGCTCAGTGCAGAGTTGTATTTAGGCTTGTTGTCAATGGTATTTGATTATCTTTTTTGTTGGGAGTATTTAGTTTAATGGTTTCAGTGATTCCATTTAACAATGTACTGGCTCTGTGCACTATTGAATTTATGTAATATTCATGTTTTCATCACTAGATGTCAGATAAGTCCAAGTTATTGATGTATTTGCTTTAAGTGAACGATGACATCAGTATTGAGTTGTGCTTTTTACTCAGAATGCTATCACCTGTAGCTAACCTAATAGCACTTGGCAAAATATTTTTCATGGCAGTTTGTCTCTGCTAAAGACTTTTTTCTGAAATCACGCTATAATGTGATTGGTATAGTTCACGTTCCCTTCAAAATCAAATATTCAAAGCAGGGCAGCACACAGGGTAGAGATCGCCAGAGCAGACCCATGATCTGTCTCCTTATAGGCCTGTCAATCAGTCCAATTAGGCCCACTCCCTGCAACACACTCAGACACAGCATACACAGAGGGACAAAGCCCCAGAGGAATTGACAGGATCGTAACAATAGTAACACACATTTTGTTTTCTTATTGCTGGCATAAAGTATTATCAGGATGTGAAATGCAAACACTTTGTTTAAATGTTTCTACAGACTTTTGCAGATGAGGTGCTGGGCTGGGCTCGTTGGCTGATCCCTCTGGCTGTGGCCATTTCTTGTTACGGAGGCCTCAACTCCTCTATCATTGCTGCTTCCAGGTTGGTAAACACACTTAAATAATGTGACCCATTTTAGATTTTGCTTCTGAAGTGCAGGAACAAAACTTATTCCTTTTTATTGAATGTCATCAGCATCATCATAATCTTCATTAATTTTGTGCTGCAGGTTGTTTTTTGTTGGTTCCAGAGAAGGCCACCTACCTAATGTCCTGTGCATGATCCACATCAAGCGTTTCACTCCGATTCCTGCCTTGCTTTTCAATGTAGGTATCGCATATTTTAGTGGGTTTTGAAGTGACACTGGTGTCCTCAGATGACTTTTCTTTAACACAAATCATATTCTCTGTCTTCTCTTTCCAGGGTGCCATGTCTCTGTTGTACCTGTCTGTGCCTGATGTTTTCCAGCTGATCAACTATTTTAGTTTTAACTACTGGTTGTTTATCGGCCTCTCTATCGCCAGCCTGATCTACCTTCGTTTCAAAGCTCCTGATCTGCCCAGACCTGTCAAGGTAAAAAGAAAAAATACATGTCGCCATTCAAACTTCCTCTTTTTTCAACAGTCACTTTACCTATGAGTGGAACTGAGAATGCTAAAGAGTCAGTTTTCCCGGGGAAGAAAAACAGCTCACAGCAGTAGATCAATGTCAAAATGTACGTTGTAGACTGTTTACGCCGAGTAAGGTTGTTGTACCTACAGCTGCTTTGAGCGCACCATTCCTTTGCAGCTCAATGAGTTTTAAGTTCAGTAACTCCCCTATAACATCCCTCTATCTGTGGTGAGTCTGTTTGTGCATGGCAGTGACATCGGCAGGTTTAAATAAAAAATTTAAAGGTGAAATGGACGGGTTTTTGGCTTCAACTTGTGATGTGATGAAGTGATTGCACAGTGTAGTATGGGGAGGAAAAAATAATGTAGTCATTTAAAAGAGGGTACTTGTACTGCAAGCTGCAGAGCCTGCAGGAGCAGTAATGTATGTTTGTAGCTGGAGGCTGAACCATGAAGTTGTTCACAAGGGTTAATGTGATATGTTTTTGTTTTTGAAGGATTGAGGTAGTTTTATGGTTATGGTATAATAATACTTCATAGTTTATTGTAATCAGAATAAGATAAAAGCTTGGATGACCCTTTGAAGAAGCACTTCCTTTCTGACCGTTCATGTAAATGGTAATTAGAATTACCTTCCTCATTGGTTCTTAAATAAACATCAACTTTAGTGCTATATTATTCAGTGTCAGATAACTAGATTTTATATTTTTGTTTACATTTGACATAACCAAGTGGTATGTATTTATTGTATAGAATAACAAGGGGCCAAGGGTGTAGCCTTGGACAACACCACAACTCTGGAGGTCTCTGTTAAGGGGAGTACTAGAAATGTTTGATCGGATAAGTAAGATTTGAACCTGTCCAGAGCACTTGAGTGATCCAATAGATCCAATAGAATAAAATGAAAACTGTTCCTGGAAATGGAAAATGATTGTGACAATTGATTGCACAACTGTCATTGTCATGTTTTATGTGATTTATTTGGTGAATGTGATTGGTCAGAGCACTGACTGTCTTTGGCTGAGCACTTAATAGGTTGTGGTTTATATTGATATTTGTTTATGTAATCGTTTTAATCTTGCTACCTTTTCCTTCCCACCGTTTTCCTGCCTTCTACCTCACTCCCCTTCCCCCCTCACTCCTGCAGCTCTCTCTGTTCTTCCCAATCACTTACTGCATATGCAGTGTATTCCTGGTGGTCGTGCCTCTCTACAGCGACACCATCAACTCTCTGGTTGGAATTGCTGTGGCACTGTCTGGTGCACCAGTCTACTACTTCTGCCTCCACTTGCCACAAAGCTCCAGACCAGCATTCCTTGGAAAAATACTAAGTAAGAGTTTTCAGATGATATTGATATTGTGATGTATGTATTGGGGAGGCTTTGTCAGCATAGTGTTTTGTTTTTTTGGGGGTTTAGGGGTTCTTGTGGGCACCCAAAATGACCTTGCCCCTAAATGATTTCTAAAGAGATCCAGGTGTACACCATGTCTAATTCTTAATAAATTGTAATTCTATCAAAATAGTATTTTAAAACCAGTTGGGGGAAGAAATGGTGGGAAACAACTGACCATTTTTAGGGGTTCTTGTGGGCACCCAAAATGGCCTTGCCCCTAATTGTTTTCTAAAGAGATCCAGGTGTACACCATGTCTAATTCTTAGTAAATTGTAATTCTTTACCAGTTGGGGGGAAGAAATGGTGGGAAACAGCTGACCATTGAGGGTGTAAGTTTCATACTACTTTAAAAAGAAAGTTAAGAAATAGTTTCTAAACACTTTCCCTTATCCACTGATGTATACATCAGACAGATAAAATGGCCTTGCTTAAACTGAGCTTGTATTATGCGTCACATAAAACTGCACAATGAGGCTTCTATCCTCATGGGAATTTCAGAGTTATTTAAGTACAGTACATTTCTGTGTTAAGTAGCTTACTAATCTTTCTTACGCCGTCTACTGTGGATACAAGTGACTCTTTTTGTTAGATAAGTAAGTGATTAAGAGGGATTGTGATTTAGTGTTGTAAAGTTCAATGTACACTCACTATTAATGAATCTGTATCTCTGACATGCACTCACTGTGTTGCTGTACTCGATGTGCTTTAAGGTGTGACTTCAAATATGGTCTTGGTTGGAACTTGGAGTGGTTATGAGTCACTGTTGCATTACCTTTCTGTTATTCTCCTCTGGCATCAATAACACATTTTCTCCCAGAGAACTGCCGCTAACTGGATATTTTCTCTTTCATTTCACCATTCTCCATAAAACCCTAGAGATTTTATTCATTCATTTATTTATTTATTTATTTTATGGGTGAAGAAAAGCCGAAATACTACTTTATTTAGGCAAACTGGCATATTAAACAGGGCTTTGCCTTTTGTTTTAAGAACTGCACTAAATTCATAACAACACTGGGTAAAGGCATGTGGCCTGTTTTCAAGGAAAAACACATTTAAAAATGACTCGATCATACGTCGTGCCATTGATGAAAGTTAACTATTAAGTTCATTGTTGTAAGAGTGGAGCAGCGCCTTAAAGAGTCCTGTGAGACGTGAAGCTGGTGACCAGGCAGAGCAAATGCTACCAAAGTTACGTGGGACACAAATGTGTTTAGTTCTTGGCCTGTGGGTTGAAGTAAATACCCAGACTCTTCCAGAGAGCAGAGTATCCGTGTGCTTTCTATCTGACTGTAGGAGAAAGAGAGTTAGCCTGAAGCAGCTATAGCTCCAGCACTGGAATTAACATCTCCCCTGTGCTTTCCAACCACAGACTGAAGTCAAACAGGAATGTTAACACTGGGTTGCTCAAGTTTGGTTGTGTAACATACATACACTTGTCTTTAATCAATGGAAAGATAAATACTTCCTTCCATTCCATCCATTGCCTTTATTTGTAGAGCCTCAAACAGTGAGGAAGGCTTGACTCTCATTTGCAAACATTAGGCATAAGGTGTATTTCATTTTCAGGATCCACAGGAAGTCCCAAAGATTGACAGGTTGGTCATGAATGAAGGGTTTGTCAACTCCTACTGTCTGTTAACATGTACTAAAAGTGCCCTTTGGGAGGCCGCCTGGCACGTCTCTGAAGTTCATCCTAAAACCATAAAGGCTTATCAGGTGTCTGTTTTTCCATTTCCATTAAGATGTCTTGTCTCTCTCTCTCTTTCTCTACTGTCACTACAGATATGATCTCTGTTATCACCCAAAAGCTGTGTATGTGTTGTCCGGCCTCGACCGACATCGATCTGGACCACATTCACCCTGAAAAGATAGAATGATGAAGCGTGAAAGGACTCTAAAGAACCAAGAGCGTTGTGAAGATGATGAATCGAAGAAAGACGCTGCGGACAATCAGCATTTAGACGAGTAAGACTTGAATGTATTTAAAAGAGAACGTTTGCCACACGAATGAGAGAAAGATGAATTTGATTTGTACACGATGACCCTCCAACTCACAGCACTGCTCAAGCTGTACTTTCACATGGTGGCACAAGGCGCACACACACACACACACACACACACACACACACATAAGCTAACCAGAAGCCTTACAGTGACACTGCAACACACAGAAATGGATGACCCGGGTTAGAGTGAGTTGACTGAGGATTGACTCATTCATAGGAGGTTGTTGGAGTCGTGTTGATGGTGTTAGCTGTGGCCGATGCCTTTTGTTTCTTCCTGACTTTTCAGTCCTTTCACTCAAAATCCTTATGTTCTTCAGCTGTTAAGTCCCTCATGTTAATAAATAATGATTCTTTTAAAATGAAGTAACCACTGGCCTCAGGTGGCAAATGTCAGTTCGGACAATACATTTCACAAGTAAAAAAGCTGTGATTAGGGGGAAAAATAGTTAGAAGCCCTTTAGATTTGTTTAAACCACTCTGATTTATCTTGGGACCACTCAAATTAATCCTGAACCCTTTCTTTAAACAAATAGTTTAGGGCATTATCGGCCTGTGGTGCTTATTGTTACATCTCCTTCACCCACAACTATAAGTGTAAACAATACTGGTATAGCAGCCAGAAACTGAATGCAGAAAGTGCTATGAATGACGGCATTTCTGTACATTTAGGATTTGCTGCACATCTACCTTGCTGATTTAAAGCTTTATTCTAATCTGTTGTTGTGATGATGGACCAAAATTACACAAGAGGTTTTGTTAGGATTTAGTTTAGGGAATAGGTCTCGGTAGTGTTTCTGTCGACTCACGGTGTTCTCTTTGAGGAGTGGTAATCCTGTGGGATTACAGGATATTGTGCTTTTGTGTGGAATGAGAACATATTTAATTTATCTGCTTTCAGCCAAATCCTTCATTTGTATCTTCAGGGCTATGTTTGATTTCTGGTGCCTCCTAGTGGTAGCTAATATGGACTTCCATTGACCAGCAGCAAAGTTTTCCCCAAGTGTCATTGGAATGTCCATTTCCAGCGGGTGTTTTTGTCGTTTTCATTTACAGTACGTGTATTTACACTCATTGATGGGACTGCCATGACTGTCTAGATTAAGCACATGTACCAGATGAGGAGTCTGGCTTGTTTTCCTTCAGAGTAGGATCTATATTGATACATACCTCAGGATTCATCTTGCTGATGTGCACAAATTGCTGATTTTTGTCGGTTTATCGTTTTGCTCACTCTTGTCTTTAGCGTATCACAGGTGGGGTATTTAATGTGATGTCTAAATCGCGGTCTTGGATCATTTATCCACAGTACATAACCAAAGGTCTTTAAGAGGCTGATAGTCTTTCTACGTACAGTGTCGTGAGCCTGTTGCAAAGTGAGAACATTAATGCTATAGTGTGTAGAACTACAAGTGGTTTTGTCGTCCTTATCGACCCTGTGTATGTGCCTTCTGTGATTGTGGTCCGCCAAATCACTGGTTTGTCAGTTGGAAACGATCGGGACTCGGGTTTTAACTATATTTAGAGTCTTGTCTTAACCACTTTCATAACACCAGCCAATAGAAAAACACATAATGTGTTAAATGTTGCTTTAACATTTAAATGCAAGCTAGTCAGCTGTGTGTTATGTGCCATACATATATACATATTTATACATATATATATATATATATATATATATATGCAGTAAAGAATATCTATTCCCATTTATATCGTCATGTTATGAATTGTTGTATACGCAGAAAACGCACAGGACTTGAATGATGCATTTCTTTGGGTACCAAACTTTATTTCTGGTCAGGTTGATGTTTGTTGGCCAAGTTGTGTACAACTGTGTGTCTGCTCGGTTCATTGTTTTTATTTATTATTATGTTCTAGACTGCAGGAAGTGTGTGTATGCCCAAAGTAAGGCATGAGTGTACTGTGTGTTTTTATCTTAATAAACGCACTGAACAGAAAGTGCATTGTAAACACTTGACTTTGACTTGGTGTGAGATAAACATTAACATGCTTTTTTGTGTGTCTGTGTTTTGACCTGTATGCAGACACACATATAAAGACCCTGCAGCTTCACTAATTAACAATCCAGATGCAGATGATTTTAAAATCCCAGTTGGTTACTCAGCATCTCTCTACCGAAGTTCAGTTAAAACAATTTGCCATGTGTAATATTTAGCTGAAATGATTGGCACCAGCAGGGTAAAGCAGTAGAAGATGAATGCATGATTACTTTATAGTATAAATTATTCATTAATTCATTTAGGTGATTGTATAAAGTTTATACAGTCACCTTATTGTATGAATTGTAGTTTTTCCTTTGCGCCAGAATGACCCATTTTGAACTACCATGTTTTTACAGTAGTCCACAATGGACAAACTCGTTATCCTTTGAGTGTTGACTAACTGAAGGTGACATAGATTATCCAACATACTTGAAAGGGAAGAATGAGGTGAGGAATAATCAGCTGCAACATGTACATTTACCGTATTTTACACTTTGTACATTTCATCAAATATTTCTTTGGCAGTTGTTGCATTTTTGACATTTACCAGGATTTGCCTTTTTTATTTGCAAATCTATAAAATATTTTATTTTTATTTTACAACACCGCAGACTGAATATCTGACACTTAACACTATTCTGATGAAAATAATGAAAACCACATGCTATGCCACAGCAGATCAGTGCAGCACAAGCTCTCTGAGATTCAATCCGTTTCTTTATTTTAAGTGCATCTCAAGGATTTGAGTCTGGATTCTTTCACTGTTTTGTCTCTCGTCGTGATTCCTTGTCCAGGATCAAGCATTTCATCCATTACAGAAGTTAAAGTAGTTTTTTAGTAAACATGGGACAAAGCTGAAAGCAATTATTGTTAGGGAATAGTTTTAACATTTTGTCAATTACTCAAACCTAGTATAGCAGTAAGTGCATTTACATTCAGTGAGGGCAAAGCTGTAGCGTGTAAGTTTTTAAATATAAAACAAATGAATCCAGAAATGCTCATGAGGCAGATCATCTCCACATGACTTGACATGTTTTTTGTTTAATTGTTTGTGGCGACATTCCCACACTGCACGCAGAGCGATGCAGAAGAAGCACAAGACACAAGTAGAACAAGGCGTCGGCAAACATTTGAACTATGGTTGAAAACACCAAAAAGCTCCCATGGAAAGTTTTTGTAGTGGATTCAACTGCTGACGGATGTTCAGTAGGACTTCACACAATCCTGATTTTGGTTTCTCATAATAGTAATAATGTCTGATATTGCAAGTGTGTGCTCCAACAGAAGCAGTCAGACTCTCCCTGAGCAGCGTGTGTGAAACACAACACAGCTGCTGCAGCTCAGTCTCCTGATGACATCTGGAGAGTTGCAGTGTGTAGAAACAGTTGGCATTGTTCGAAATCTTCCAAGTAATATTTTGTATGTTTTGTTTTTTTTATGTGTTTTTCTCTTTTGTAATAAATGTTGGACACTGTTTTTAGTTTTGTGTTTTTTGTTTCGTTGTCCGCCCTGAAACTATCCCTGGCATCTATGACTGACCTCCTCAGGTGACGAGCAAAGCTGCTTCTCCTGTCCGTTGCCTCCCTGGTGGCTCAGTGCAGAGGCATCACATTTCACCAGGGTGTGGACTGTGCTTCAGACGCTGCCAGTGATAGGTGCTCCTTCCTGTGGAGAGGCCTGACTCTGTCCCCTGCACACAACTGCTGGAGTTGGGTTCCACTGATTCATGCATTAAAGATAAAGCAGTGGAAGGGGAATGTAGCCGAGCCCCGCACTAACTAATGTATCAGCAGCTCTCTCTCTCTCCCTCAGAGCAGGACAGGCTGTCGACAAAGTGAAATGTTAAAACTAACAAAGGTCCAGGCTGCTGTGTTTGTACTTTGCTTCACTGATGCTCTGGAGGGAGCATCTGCCCCAGGAATGGCCAGAAGAGCTGCAGCGCTGGTCCTTGATGGGTGAGTGGCCGTCGCACGCTGGCACCTGCTCGGCATCATGGAGCTTCCTCGACGCTTGAAGTGGACACGGAATCGACCCTGGAGGCCTCATGTCTACCACAGGGAGTTCACTCGTAAGTGACCGTGCAGTGAATAAACGACAAAGTAGATGTTTTTTTATTTATCTTTCCATCTTTATACTTCATGTTCCTTCAAGTGTGTTTTCTGTTAATTGTCTAAGTGCTGATGTCAGCCTGAGAGGCTCTGGGTGAGGTCATCCCCACTGAGTCAAAGCCAGGTGTTACTAACTTATACAGAGTCTGCTGCTGCTATGAGATCATCCTAGAGCAGGGCAATATGGCTTATAAATAATATCTACATATTTTGGGGCTATCTCCCAACTTATAGTATGAGATATGACTTGTTATGTCTTGATTTAGAGGACACAGGAAGCTGGACTCAAAAGTTTTCTCTTCAAGGTTTGTGCTCCTCACTGGACATTGTAACATACTGTAATATAATCTAGCTTTCCAATGCGCATTAAAGGATATTTGTACATGTAAGACAATGAAATATGGTCGAAATTCTACTTTAACACATAGTTAAAAAGCTAACTTAGGCTTCTGGTATCGTTTAACGTCTACTTCATGTATTTTTAATTGATTTGATGTCATAAATATCTTTATGTTTGTCTAAATGCTTCAATATTAATGCTGCACCTGCCTTTAAAACCAAGAAGACGTACACAAACGCCATATGACGATTGATATATTGCCCAGCTTTAGAATATCCTCATGTATTTTCTGCTGCAAATAGTAGCTATGATTTATTGTAAATAATATATTTCACGTTCCTCCTCGTTCCCCCACGTTGAGTGGCCCTTTTCCTCCTCCTCCTCCTGTGTGTCAGTTAAGACTGATGTGAAAGTGAAATATTGCTCTTGTAAAAAAAAAAAAAGATCCATCACGCTGCAGATTAGTGACATAAACTCCTATATCTCCCCTGTCTGCACGCGTCATAAAATCTGAGCTAATGCCACGGCCAGAAGTGAAGATTTACACGTGAGACGTCACACGCAGTGATGTGACCGTTTTATCAACATGCATCTGCATGATGGGGGGGTTCACTGGGTGATTCACACTCGTTTTTATACAAACAATAGATATTTCAATGCTCCTTGTTTGTCCTACATTGGAACCAAACTGAGAAAAACATACATTGCAGTGTTTTTGAGGTCATATTGCATCACGTTTTGCATCGCTGTGGTTAGTTTTGACATTTTTGGGCATTTTATGTCTTTTGCCTTGTTTTGTGTGTGTGTGTGTATGCTTTTTGGCTGGTGTTGTTTTGTGTCTGTTGGTCTTATTTATGTGTTTTTGTCGTAGTTTTGTGTCTCAGCTGAAGTTTCAGCGTATTTAATCAGATTGATCGGTGAATGATTCATTGAAACAGCACCGGTGTTGGTTGTGTATTGGAGAGCGAGTTACAGCAGGTTCTGGTGTCGCTTACAGTCATTTACTCAGTAAAAAAAACAAAAAGACATTCCCTGTCCCATTTCAAGTGTTTGTTTACTGATGAAATATGAACTATAATCATGTGTGAGTGTAGATCACGTTTGCTGTAATCACATGTGGTGATTGATGGATTAAAACTAAGAGGATGTGAGAATTTAAAAACTTCTGTCCTGTGTTTCATTCCCACAGGGAATCGGTAAATGTCGTCTTCTAAACGTTCACTCTGTCTAACTCGTCGTTAAATTAGGGCCAATAATGCAACAATATAAAAATCAATTTCGACCCGGAGCTGCAGCGTCAGCAGAGACTGACAGCTTGATTTGTCTTGCAGTTGCTTAAATTTCCTGCTCAGAAACGTGTCCTCATGCAGACTTGTTTATGGCAGCAGCATCACTCCCTTTTAAGCACTTGAGACAGGATGCTCTGAAGGTTATTGATTATTCCTGCACAAGGAGTCTGAGTCAGCTGCTCAGCTGAATTTGCACTATAAGAGGATACAGGTCACCATGGTGCCAAGGCCACGGAGAAGCTGTAACTATGTTCATATGCACTTCATTTTTGCGTTTTCTAGAGCGACCCTTCATCTGTTTGTCAAGCACAACAAATGTAGTTGCATTAACCACTTGTGACTTGAGACTGTACACATTTGTGAATTGAATTGAATTAATTTTGATAAAAGAAAACACAGATGGAAAACATCAGCATAAAAAGCTGAACAAACAAAGAAACATTGCTCAAAAAGGAGCAGGAGGAAGTATATGCTTCCCCTTCTCACTATACCCATCTACTGACTGTAACCATTAAAAAATAAACCATCAATAAATACATGGGTGTTTTAAATTTAACCAGATCTCCACATTTTTGAGCCTTTGGAGATAAACAAGCTGATATGTTTTGAAAAATGAGTGGATGTAGGTCTGTTTAGGCCTGTGGGGCTGTTTGATTGTTCAGTTTTTGGTTTTTATTGTGGTCATATTACCGTCATGTTGATGATAAAGTGGTAGAAAATGGTGGGTGTGGTCACATTAGTTACTTCCTTCATGATAATAATAGTAATATTTTGTATTTGTACTCTCATAATTACACTCACTGGCTTTTTCTTGAGATATTGTATATACCTAATCCTCTGCTGCTGTAGCTCATTTTCACATTTCACACTTAATCTTCTGCATAACTAGATTGTTACGAGTGGTTATTTGAGTTGCTGGCCATCCTCCTCTGACCTCTGACCTCAACATGGCACTTTTTGCCCATAGAACTCCTTTTCTCTTCTTTGTATATACTTTGAATTTAACTCCTTTGCATTCTCCTCTGACCTCTGACCTCAACGTGGTATTTTCGCCCACAGAGCTGCTGCTCGCTGGACTTTCTACATTTTGTATTTTAATAGTTGCAGGTTATACATTTTGGGATATATATTATATATTGGCATATATAATACATTCCTAAATCTATTGGCCTGCTGCAATGTGACTGTCTGAGCAGCTGAACAAATGTACCTAATCACTAGTATGCACAATTTGCATTTTTTTTCATTAAAGCAAAAAGCATCTCAGTACTAATTCTAGCATTTGTGTGCAGGCCTCACCACACCTGTATCAGTCACAAAAACAAACCAAATACTGTAGTAGTGCCATGACTGTTGTTGTCGTCCTTACTAAACCTGTGTTCCCATTAGTCACCACCAGGGGGCCTCCACCGTTTGCTAAAACACTGTACTGTTTTCCCTTGAGCTCATTACTATCACATAGACTGTGAAGCTGTTCTCTGTTGCTCCACTGAGCAGCTCAGAGTGCACTTGTCCTCTAATGTTGTACTTTGTTGTATTTTGTAAAGGGAAGAAGAAAAAACACCATCTCTCCTTCCTGTGAAGGCTGTTTTTAAACTAAACACTCAAAAGTGAGAAAAACTCACTTTGGTCTGATGACATGATGAATATTTGTATCCTCTCACTCACTCCATCGTGGAGATGATTAAATTAAATGAAGCCACTTTGATCAGATTGTGTCATCACGTCTCTGTGTCTCTCCTCCTTCATGCTGTCTGCACCTCCACGTCCCTCACCTTTGCCCTCCTTACATTTACTTTATTGCTTCCTTTCTTTCTCATGTCTCCTTTAGCCTTTCCTCTCACTTATCATCTTCCTAACCTGCACCCCCCCTCCCTTACATCACTCCATTCTCTTTATTACATCCCCACCCCTCCCTTCAGATATCACCCACCTCACCTCTCTAGTCTTCTCCTCTTTCCTCTCCTCTTGTTCACCCTGCAGCCAGAGTTGTGATGGTGCTCACTGTGAATATCTTCCCACTCCATAGCAACGCGCCTCCTCACGACTGTAGCCTCTGCTGCCACTGATGCAGTGTCGGGATGTGAAACTACATCAGAGGAGATTACATATTGCCTCGGCTCATTTTCCACATGTCGGCTGTAGCTGCTGCTTTATCCCCCTTTCTTTTCATATTTGACACACACTTGGTGTTTTTTCTCTCTCTTTTTTTCTTCTTCCTCCTCCTCTGTTCATCTCCACGTCCCCCCTTCCCCCACCCCTTCCTCCCCCTCCGCGCTCACAAAACAATTCAATTCGCCGAGCTCTCGGGGCACATGTGATACAGGAATTGTGCTGGCCCTTTCTTTGTAATTTCACACAATAATTCAACAAGCAAGGCTGCTGCGTGGGCTGCCTATGAACACAGAGAACAACTAATGGAAAGAGAGAAAGACGAGGAGAGAGAGAGGGGGAGAGGAGGAGGAGGAGGAGGAGGAGAGAACCAAATAAATTGCTGCCTGCATTTCCTAAAGAAGGAGGGCATGTGTTCCCTGTGTTTATTGCTGGTGTAGCTCTCATTCCCCTTCTGTGTTTGACACCTCTTGCTCATATATACCAATACTTTGTGTCATTCATCACAATGTAAATGTTACATTGTTATTACAAGTGTGGTCTATACTCTGCATGTTGAAATGTAGCAGTCAAACTTGTCTAAATTGGTTTTATCTCCTAATATCAAGCACATCCTTGTTTGGGGGTTTCAGTGTTCTAACATTCTATCTATTTATCCATCCATCCATCCATCCATCATACTGTGCAAAAGTCTTAGTGCATCACCCCCTTCTGTTTTTAGATTCTGTGATAATTGACGTTTGCATCAGAATGATATGACTGAACTTGTGTTTGTTTAATGTGTTAATGTGGCTAACATCACACAGACGACGCTTCTCATAGATCTTAAGTTCTCTCCGTTTACAGTGTGCGTCATGATTTATGCAGCAAGTCTGTTTTCACTACACTTTGTTTTAGTGTTTTTGTAACTTTCCCACCTCAGGGGACCCGACAATGCACTGGGATCTGAGTCAATGTTGGATTTTATTTGTTTGTTTGTTTCCCTCTGGTGTTTTATGCACTATTTTAAAAACGCACGCACACACACACACACACAGAGATGAAAACAGATGGATGGAAAAGCATATGTGACAAAAAATGAAGGCTAACCCGCAGTGCTGATACACCACAAAGACAAACAAATGGAAGCAAAATAAAATTGCTTTGTTGTTACCATGCAGGTGCAGTGAAGAATTGTCCGTGTTCGCTTCTTATGACTCACAAGTTTGTTTTAAAAACACACACAGTGAAAGCGTGTACGTCATGGTAGAGAGAAACGACACCGTCAGTGCTGCAGAACACGTGGCGCTGTGATGAATGTGGTTGTGTTTGTCTTGGAGGAATTTATTGCAGCTTGGCGGATTTGTTTGAGGCAGAGTCCGTTTATCAAAAATTAAGAGAGAATTTCATCCACTGGTGTTTTTCTATACTCTCTGGATTTGTTTCTTTCCTTTTCTCAAAGGAGATCCAGGTTCTCATCTCTGGATTTATTGTCTCGCGGCGGCGTACCCGTTTAGTTTCTGCTGGGTTTTCAGAGACTCAACGCCCAGTGTGTCCCACCGTTTCGACCGTTTACACTGAGACACAAAAACAGTCCTGAATGAATGGCATGAGGCTGATTGGTGGAGTGTTTATGCCAGTTTCCAAAGCATCTCAAGGCCACGACTGAAAGATCATGGTTCCCATGTCACTGGGTTTGGACTGGACTGCCACTCTCTTTTCTGTGCTTCCCAGTAGAACTCCTGGGGTTTTCACAGGGGCAGGATGTGGCTTTATTGAGTGTCCGTTCCCCTCAGAAGGAAGCCAGAACAAGATAATTGTGTGTGTGTGTGTGTGTGTGTGAGAGAGTGCGAGATGCTGGCCTTGGTTTAACTCATGCTGGCTTCACAGATGAGAAACAACATTCAAATGCTGATGAAGCAGAATGAAGGCCATGATTCCACTCACGGTCTCTCTCTTTCTCTCACTTTGCTTTTCTTTAAATTACTATATATAATTACAATACTTTAAACCTTAGAGCTTTGTAAACCCATGTAGCATTGAGTTTAATAACTTGCTGCCTGTGCCTGATAAGAACTTCATAATTCATACAATAGTATTTTATATGTGCAGAAACTGGTCATTGGAAGTACAACTCGGCTCATAAAGACAAGTAATAAATCTGAGGACAGTCGGTGACTAAATTATGTGTTTAATGTGGGTAATTATTTATTATAAAATAAGGAATAAAAGCAATTGTGGAGCTCGACTCTAAACGTAAGGACATCTCAGCCTCGGCTCCTCTGATATTGACCTCATATGTCTCCAGTTGTAACCAGTCAAAGTCTAATACCAATTTATGTTCACCAATATTAAATGGGAATCATTTTAGCGTCAAAACCCGGGTATCATACTGTAACAAGATTTAAATTTAATTTAAAAAATCATGCCATCATTAGCATATAACATGTATATGTTCTTATTTTAAGACGATCTGAAACATTTGTGACTTAAGGTTGTGCTTACACATTTAAAATCCAGTCTCAAAAATGGCTTATTAAGAAAACTGTGTTTGTATGTAGGTCAAATAAGACTCAGAGGGACAGATGTGTAGTGACTGCAGATGTCATCACGCAAAGTCAGGCAGGATGAACACACACTTAACTCCACACATAGAAAGATTTTATTATTTCTTTTTTTTTCTTTTTTCATTTTTCATGTTCTCATCCGCAATAATGAGCGGTCCCAGTTTTGCTCCACGTCCCCGTTCCTCTGACTATCAGAGCAGAAGGGCTACACGTGTAACACCAGATAAACCCTCCGCTGTGTGTTTGGCGTTGTGACACGGCTACTGCGGCACACGTTCACAGAACCGCAGCTGCAACATGCCCTGGATGTCGTTTCACACACTGTTGCCCAACCTTTCTTCCAGGTCCCCACCCTGTTTCTCAAGCGGCGACATCCTCCCTTCCTGTCCGCTGGGTAAAAATGTGTTTAAGACTATAAATGCTTCCCACCTCTCGCTGCTGACTTCATCTACTGAATCCACATGTTGAACCACAGACACATTGAAACGTGTCACACTTTTATTACAGCTCAAACACTAACAGTCCATAAATGTGTAAAGCATACGGGCACATTTCGTCAGTTTCCCATGTTTCTCTTGTTTTGAAAGTTTGACTTCTCCATTCTACAGCAGGTGTCGACTACAGTAAGAGCCAGGGGACACAGAGATGTGATGGCGTGGGAGAGGAAACTGTGGTTTTCATAGTTCTTGCCTCCCTGTTGTCACACCCTGCTGCAATCCTCCTCATGGTTTCTGGAGATCCTAATCAGGAACTCGGCTTTGTGTCAAAAATAGTACAGAATATTGTAATGGATCATTTTCAGTCTTATCAGTAAGTGTCCGAAATAGGTTGAGAGTTCATGAGAGTGTGAATGTGTCATCAGTGGAAACTGTGACAAACCGAGTAGATTCTTTGTCACACGCTGCAAACTAGTACATCAATGATTGTTGATGATGATGTTATAATTCTGCCTCTTTATAGTCTTCATTCATAATGATGCAACGTTATCTGTTTGCTGTGTCCTTTTGAAAATGAGCCCTGACTGAGGGAGCGTTTGTGTGTATACAGCAGCAGCGCAGGGGCGGACGGGGGCAACGAGCATTTATGGTAAATAGTTTGTATTTATGCAGCGCTTTTCTGGTCTTGAAGACCACTCAAAGCTGCTTTAAAGCTGCTTTTGGTTTTAGATCATTTGCACATCCTGTAACGTCCTGAGTCCATCGGTGTAACTGTGATACCGAGGGTCACAGAGACTGAAGGACAGAAAGAGGCCTCTTCTCTGCAGGTGTGACCGGAAGCATCAGGGCAGCACAAACGCGGGCGCCGCCGTCTCTGCGGTGCCAGTCTGCACAGATGTTTCGCAGCAGCTGTATTGCTGCTATTGTCTGATGCCCTCTTTGCACAATGAGACCAGGACAGAAAGTCAAAGAGGGCAAGAGCAAGAGGAAAGAGATCCATTTGTAGAAGAGAAAAAGACAAAATACAATAGCAGCAGGGAGAGACGAGGAGAGAACACTGGTGGTGGCAGCGCAGAAGGAGTCGCAGGCTTCACAGCGACACTTGGATTATCCTTGAACACCATGTACTCCAGACTCAGGACGTACAATTATATAAAGATGAGAAGATATCGATATGCTTGCAGTAAGTATATCTTTACTTTTTCCCACTTTTTGCTAAACACCACCTTCCTGCCATGCTTTCCTTCTGCACATGAAGCCACACAAGTTTATTCAAACGATCACAAACTGGAGGGGCTACTCATGGTTGCACTTTGTTTGTTAACCTGTGACTGCAGGTGTTCTCCCGGCGTTTGAATCTCTAAACACATGCAGCGTTTAGAGAAATTGCATCAACATTCAGTCTGTGATTGTGACAATTTTTCTTTATTAAAAAGCCCAAGTTTGGGAGCTGGAGCGCGTGGCCTGTGTGTGTACATGCAAAAAAAAAACAGAAGCAAAAACGTGTGAACTGGATCACTATATGCCTCACTGTGAATGCTTTCTATCAAACACTTGAGGCCGTAGTGAATTGTGCACACACTCGCAAACACACACATGCACATGGAATGAGTCAGAGTGCCATGACAAATTGGATTTACCACGCGATGCCCTCATTATTGTTACCAGGGTAACCAGGCACCCCTCCACAATCATCCTATTTTGTCATACTTCTTCAAGGGAGGGAAAAAGAGGCAGTGATTTGGGTGGAGGGAGCAGAGAGTCCACACAGGTCTCTCCCTGTTTTTTAAAAAAATCTGCTTCTACTGTGTCTTATGATAATAACCAGAGGAGGATTTCAAAGTTCTGTCCCTCAGTGTCTCCCATCACCTACGACCCACACCTCTGTGTCACGCTTTAGCACAGGAGGTCACACTGACATCAAGAAATTCCTTGATTCGTTTTCCCTCATCTCTCCTCTTCATGTGTATAAAATCTCTGAGCGTTCATTGTACTTGGAAATTCATTCTTCAAAGACTTTATGAATTGGCCTTTTGTGTTTTCTCCTCCCATTGTTTCTTCTTCGGCGGATGAAGGCTGAGGTTCATCATCTTATTATACAAGAAAGTGTATGAATTGGTTTAAAATCTTATATTGAAAGAGTGTAAAGACGATTATCTGGCTTATTAAACATCAAGCAAGTGCTATTTTTTTTATGTTTATAACATGTCAACGCCCTCCATGTGACTCTAAACCTCATGTTTATTGAACAACCGTGGACTTGAACTCTGCGACCTCAGCTTGAAAGTGAAAAAATAACGCTTAATCTTGTTGTGATAATTCGGTCTCATCTGAGGATCGCGTTACTTTGAATTTGATGTAAAAGAAGTTAACTTGATCAGATGTTCTGTATTTGCTGCATGTATGAAGCGTCGTTCCATAAAGAATGTGCCTAACTCTACCTTCTGTAGTTCTGGATGCTAATGAGGTGCCACTACCATGCAAATGACAAATGATATTTTTGGCTACAGTAACAGGCGGCGCACTGATGCACACTGTCAGGGCCATGAGAGCGAGTGTGTAGGAGGCTGAAGCCGCCTATTCAGCCTCCTGGGTTATTCATCATCTGGCTGGATTCGGATGCCAAAGGGCTCCATTGTTTGACCCATTCAAACAACACCATTGTACCGAGCGGGCTCTGATTGTGCTCCTCTCTGCACTGGCAGAGTAACAGACGTTTGTACGTCGTGTTTGGTGTCATTGTGTGTTGAACGTTCAGTGTTATTACGCGGACGTGTAAGTGTGTGTGTGGCATTGTTTGTGAGCATCTCTGCAGCATGCGTTTGCATTTCCCAAAGCAGGGGGTTTTCTCCACTGTTGACAACAATGTACCCACTCATTGAAATGCAGCAGAGCTAACGCAGCACAAATGTGAACCCGTTTTCTGGCACCGCCGCCTATGAAGCGGCCTGCGGTCGGAAGCTGGGGCTGCAGAGGGGACAAAAAAACAACTTGTATAAATTATCTGTGAATATTTGGAATTGGAACTTTTCAGAGTCCATCCAAATGTTCTGGGGATGTAGGATATGGCTCTAAGAAGAAATGATTAGACTTTGGTGGTTTATAATGTTTATTACAGAGGGAGAAGGGCCACACGGTGGTAGAGTGGTTAGCACTCTCGCCTTGCAGCGAGAAGACCCGGGTTCGAGCCCCGGTTGGAACAAGGGCCTTTCTGCATGGAGTTTGCATGTTCTCCCTGTGTGTGCGTGGGTTCTCTCCGGGTTCTCCGGCTTCCTCCCACAGTCCAAAAACATGCAATGTGGGGATTAGGTAAATTGGACACTCTAAGTTGACCGTAGGAGTGAGTGTGAGAGTGAATGGTTGTTTGTCTCTAGTTGTGTGTGGCCCTGCGATGGACTGGCGAACTGTCCAGGGTGTACCCCGCCTATCGCCCGATGTAGCTGAGATTGGCACAGCACCCCCCGCGACCCTCTGGTGGAGGATAAAGCGGTTAGATGATGACTGACTGACAGAGGGAGAACGTATTAAAGTTTGCTGTTGATGCTCCGATCTGATCACCGCCTGCAGATTATATACATCAGAAATGGGGAAAGCCTACAGGTGGATGCTGTGGTCGTGGGAATGAAGAACAAAACAGCAAATGTGATGATAGGCAGGCAGAGAGATAGCCGGGTGTTGTACTTTAAATAGACTGACAGGCTTCACTACATTTGGCAACCTTGTGAGATTAGGGAAGTCACCAATAAAGGGAAGGAACTTTGCAGAGATGAGGACTCTTTGACTTGAGTCTTACTTAAGTCGCTAATTTGAGGAGTTGAGACTTGCTTGAATAACGTTGGTAAAAGGCTTTGTCTTCTGGAATATTGACATTTTCTCCAATACCATTTGTTTTTTGAAACACGGAAATCATTGGGTGCGGCCTTGCATACAAACCTGGCAACCGAGCGACACCAACACCACTACGTGAAATTCCGTTCGACACTTCAAATCCCACAAAAGGAAGTTTAGACAGGAAGTCAGTTGGTTGCTATTTTAATCTAACGCCAGTTAACGTCTTGGTGGGTCAAAAATCTGGTTATGTTGTAGAGTATTTTTTATATTTTATATTTGAAACCCATTTCCCATGGTTTAATGTCTTTTTTTTTTTTAAATAGATAATTCAGTTGCATGAAGCAGTGTGAGTAAAACAGTGTTTCTGTTACAGATAAAACATAATTTATGTGGAATATCTGGTGAATCATCCTCATCTTCTTATATTCATACGACTTGACTTGTAACTTGCTTGATTCTTGCAAGAATCACGCGCTCGAGACTTGAAGGTTAAGACTTGAGACTTGCTTGTGTCTTGCATATGTGTGACTCACTCCCATCTCTGCTTATGTGTTCAAACCCTCTTCATTAATAAAGCCATTAATAAACAAAGGAAACATTTCTGGTGACTGTGGTTCTTGCAGTGCTGCACGGGTCACGGGTCATGTGACATGGTGTATAGTCCGGATCAATGAAGCTGCACTGTTATGCAGAGTGTGTTATTGTGTTTTAAGGGCAGAGCTTTTGATGATGTCTTTGGATGCATCGTTTGCAGTAAACAGTCTGCTGTTGCAAGCTTTTCCAAGCTCCTACTTTTCTCTTTTTTTCCCCCCATCAAGACAACATTATTTATTGATGACTATCTGCACATGAAGACAAATAAACCAATTACATAAGAAAGTGGAAATGTTTCGCAGTCACCGGCTCATGTGATGATGATGATGATGATAACAGTGAACACAAAGGAGTGGGATGTTTCTGCATGAGTGGCCTGTGCTCTGCCTGTGTCCATGGTCTCTATTTACTGGACTGTACAGTCAGTGATTCTCCTTCACAACATTGTGTTTCCAGGATCAGAGTCACAAAGTCAAAACATCCCTCTGTCTTCCTGCAGTGAACCACCAGACTGGTTCGTGAGCATTCATTATGACTGTAGAAATAAGCATCCTGTCCGTCTTTTATTATAGCGCTGTCTGCTGTTTATTTCATTACTTATTATATTATTTCTTGGGTAGTTTCTACAGACTCCATATTGTCTTTTTCAAAACATCGAATGATTCTTTCCATCGTGTCGTCAGCTGGATGTTTTCATGTCCCACCCTGTTCTCTGTGTGTATGTGTGTGTGTGTGTGTGTGCAGCAGCTTCTTACCGCTCCCACATTCATAATTCATTCATGGGTTTTAAAGAGCAGCGACGTCTGCGTAATCAGGAAAAGATCAATGACTGCTCCACATTTTTATAACGCTAACTGTGACAATGATCCTTTTAGAAAGAAAAAAAAGTAATAATAATAGACACGTTTTTGTGGTTTGTAAGAACATAAGCAAACCTGTTTCTTCTGGGGTTGTCTTGAAGAAAGGATTCATGTTGATGGATTTTTCTTCACCTAATGGGATTGTGCCGAACTTTTTTATTTCATGAGAGATTCATTGATGGACAACATTCCTCAATCCATTCAGCTTCCGAATCACAGGTAAATGCTTGGAAATATCCCATTTCAATTGTTCAGAATGAAAGGTGACATTTTAAAATGGCCTCTTCCTTCTTATTCCAGCTGTCGATATTTATGTAGTCAGTCGTCAGTGAGCGATGATATAATCCAAGAAGTCTAAGTCCAAGAGTCTATAACCAGTCGAGTTGCTTGTGTGAATACTGCTGAAAGGTTGCTCTCTAAGCTGTTCCTTTTACCTATGTAGTGTAGATTCACAGATGTTCATCCATTCATTCATCTCTTCTACCGCTTTATCCACATGAGGGTCACTGGTGCCAATCTCAGCTGCCATAGGGTGAAAGGTCGCCAGTCCATCACAGGGCCACATGGAGACAAACAACCATCCACTCTCTCACCTACGGGCAATTTAGAGTGTCCAATTTGTCCTAAATATGCAAATCTGCATGTTTTTGGACAGAGACCACCACACACACACACACACACATGCATAATGCACTACTTTTCAAGTACATTCTTCACAGCAGTTTTGGCTCCAATTTTAGCCATTGTCATAGTTTTGGTTCCTGACTGAGGCTGACAGGTATGAACATCCACATGCATGTACATATTCTGCACCTCCTGACTGTGTTTTGTCTCAGAATGACGTCAGAAAATTGTCGTTGACTCCGCAAACTGGCCGCAACAACTTCCAGTCGGCGATAAACGCCTCACACGTGACGAGACCCGCGGCGTTCCACCTCCTTCCTGATAGATGTGACGTGTCTGGGTTGTCTGGACTAGTCTCGGTGACGATGAGTTTGTCTTCAGGTTTGTTCCCTTGAGCTTCAGCCTTCGAGGGAGAGGAAGTCTGAAGGAAGAGTAATAATGAGTTGACTTGAGGCCTAGTTTCTATTTTGGTAGGGAATTGGTTTTGTCTAAATGGGATATGAGTCAGAGAAACTGCACAGTGAGGAAAGACGGAGGCACGGTGTGAGAAGGAGGAAGGAAAATGTGTGTCTTTTTTTTACTGCTTTTCACCATCTTGCTACCAGTAATTAGGGTACATGTGTTAACAGGTGAGCTGAGGGAGTTTTATTCACACATAGTGTACTTAAATGCAATAACAGTGCTTTTTTTACAGAAATCTTCCAGTTTTGTTGAATTTGAAGTACAAAGCCACTCATAACCTTATCTAAGTACAAATTAGACTTAAAAAACATTTATCAAGTTCCTTCAATCCAGGTAGAATGAAAATGTCCTGAAAATTAATCAAATAGTATCTTAGTTTTTACCGATTTAACAAAAATGACTTCATAATGACAGGTGATTGAAACAGCATGGAGAGCTAGTTGCTCACAGTTTGGCTTGAAGAGCAGATGTTGAGCTGTGATGTGAACCAAAAAATCTTTGTCTGAAGCAAATTCTTCTCCCTTTTCTCTGAATCAGAGCAGGTGAGAGCGTGTTTTTTTTCCCCGTGCATCATGAGTGGCAGCGTGGAGCCTTTCAGCGGCAGAACATTCATGGCACAATGCGTTATCAGCGACGCAGGGGCCTCCATGGTGTGGGCCAAGTGGAAAAAATAGAGGGAGCAAATCAGTGTGGGCCATGATTCCTGGTGAGCTGTGAAGGAATGACAAGTGGAGCCAAGTCCAGATCTCATATGCCATTCCACACACACACACACACACACACACACACACACACATGCACATTTTCACACTATTTTTTCATGCCTTTCCTGGCTCATAATACAAAATCTAATTATTGTTAATCACCAGGCAGGCACTCAAGCTGACTCGCTGCAGAGATTCATACTGTGCGTTACTGACTTTTACACACACACACACACACACACACACACTCTCTAACCACACAAACATGTCTTCACCTTCAAATACGTAACAATTTACGTCACATGGACTTTGATTTTTTATCCCCATAAGGAAGACAAGTCCCCATAATGAGACTGTGTAAACAGATGGAGGTCCCCACAACATATCTGGAACACACACACACACACACACACACACACACACACACACACACACACACACACAGACCCTCCCTATTTGAACACTCACTCATACGAGTGCTCTTCAAACAGCACACTCTCACTTCAGCTTTACACAGGATGTTATGAAATCTGCGCTGCTGCTGCTGCTGCTGAAACTCAATGAAAGTAGCTGGGAGTCCTCTCTCTCACCCACCCACCACACACACACACACACACGCACACACATGATCTTGCACTTAAACACTCACACACTCACACACATATCCTGGTGCAGGCAGCTGAAGCTCAGCTCAATCCCAGTCCTCTCCTCCCTCTCTCTCTCTCTCTCTCTCTCTCTCTCTCTCTCTTGCCTGGAGCCTGCTGGTGATCGCACTGTCGCCTGAAGCGAGGAGGCCAAACCAGTGCTGATTCAATCGTTCCAGTCCAGTCACTGTCTCCCTCCCTCTGCGTAGCACCGGTTGGTGAGCTGAGAAAAAAAACGAGGGGGAGAGAAGAAGGAGAAGAAGAAGAAGAAGGAGTAGAAGGAGACAAGAGGAATAGTGATGGCGATGACCAACGTTGCAGAGGATGACCTGGATGAGAGGATGCGTGAAGAAGCAGAGGATGTCTTCTTTGGAGACGGTAGGCTCGCCAAGGGTCAAGTGTGAGAGTGTGAGAGCAGGTGTGGGTTTACAGGTGAGCCGCTTGAGGCTGAGACAGCAGCAGGAGGCTTACAGCGTGGTTATTGTGGTTGGTTTGAAACAAACGAGTGAGAGTCAGAGTTGCAGTGTGGCCCAGAGGGATTTCTTCAGCTGTGTAGGTCGGGGTGGTTGCTCTATAGTTGAGCAGACTCCGATACAACGCCTTGGTGATGGTGTTTTGCAGAAAAGTGTTGGTAAATACTTGATTTAATGTTTCCATGCACAGAAACTGGAATAAGGACTTCTGTATGTTCTGTATGACCTATGAAAGCACTGGAGGCAGATCGTCACTGTTTTTAGATGAGCAAACTTTAATTCCTTAACCCTTAGTGCTCACGCTGCGCGGCATGGAATAACACACAACTCCTTGTATGGACATCCTGGGGGTGTGTGTTTATAGGTCACATATTCAGGCTTTAAAAATTTATTGTTGAGTCAAAAGTTATGATTCATTTTATATCACATTTTTAGGAGTGCTATAAAGTAGCAATATTTGTGCAGAAGTCACAAAATAGAGCGTTTTTTTTTCATAAAAAACGAGCCAATTCTACTTTGAACTTTGAAAAAAATTCATCAGATTGCGTAGGTTGTGCTGAAAAAAAGGATATAAGACACTCTATATCGCACATTCTTATAGCCTCTGTATATACTGTACGTTTAAACATAGTAATGGAAAAAATGCAGCCGAAATGCTCTGTGTTCTAAGGGTTAAATGTTTGCTGTATTTTATTTGAGTTATTACCTATTTGCCAGATCTCCTTCAATGGGACGATCACCTGTTTAGATGAAGGGTAAAAAAACAAACAAAATACTCGATTATGCAACAGAATAATTGAGTATATATATATATATATATATATATATATATATATATATATATATATATATATATATATATATATATGTATTCAAACTTTTACTTTTTTTAGAAAGCGAGAGACGCTGTGTCCTGAGCAGTGTGGGCGTTCTTGTGTAACAGGCACATGTTTTAAACCAAGCATTATTCACCACACATAAAAAAGCTTGTGTTTGTACTTTGTGTTTGTTATTTTAAAACCAACTGCTCTCCCATGTGCTCCTGTGATACAGTTGGACCTGAGTTGAATGAGAGTCTTCAGTCAGAGAGAACTGACTGATCAGAAATAGTTTATTTTGTGGAACAGTGTTAAGGAAAAATGGCCAGAAAAACCATTATATACGTGGATCAGTTTAGCACTTGTGTATGTTTGATATTTTCAAGAATTCGTTGTGTGGCATTAGACACGGGTGAGAAGATCAATACCACTCTCATACACGGATGAATATGAACTGTTGCTCTGTCCGTTTAGCTTAAGGACTGAAAACAGCTCCGTCAGCTCTGGCAGTAAATCTATTGACCAGCACATCTGAGAGTCACTTCAACATGTTCCTCCATATTTTGTCTGTTTAATTTCACTAACCTATATCCTTGTACAAGGGCATGGTGGCGGGAAAATGCTATATTTGTCATTTCTGAAGCGGTGGACTTTGTGATCATTCAATAATGCATCCAGATTTCAAATTATTCCTTTAACTTAACCCAGTTTCCCTTAAGTGTAAATACATACACACTGACACATTGCAGTGCCTTGGTATTAATACATATTAATATATAGTTCATCTAAATTCCATACAGGCTTTGTGCAGCAGCTCCACAGATGACGAGAGGACAGTGGGAAATATTCCCACATATTCTCTGTGTAATGTATGTTAATTCCTCCACTGACCCACTTCTGACTGATGCTCTGTATCAACACAACCAGGAGGTAGAGTACGCAGTCAGCTGACAGCCAATCACAGCGCACACACTCATACAGAGGCTGGCCAGCAGGCATCACTGTGTTTATTCATATAGACGCAGCTGACGGTTGCAGAGTATGGAGCTGTTATAGTCATTTCTGTGCTAACTGGCTCTTGGACTGTGTCACTGAAACTCTGTATAGTGTGTCGTGTGGTGAATATTTAGGTGTTTCATTCTTAGTGGTGCTGCATGTTAATTTACTACCACTGGCCTACTTTCTGTCTTCAACATTAGTTTCAACACTGGCAGTGGATCTGCAAATTTAAAGCTTTTCTACACCTCAGTATTAGAATTTCTAGTTAAAATGGCTCAGTTTTGAAGTGTCATTGTATGATTTTGCTAAAGGGTTTGAACCCCATAAGGAAAATAACTGCAGGAAATACAGAAAATGATTGTTATTTTTTTTTTTGTCTCCTTTTCTTGCTATATAACACATATTCATTGGAAACATCAACTTAAATTCATGGATGTAAAACCTGTGATGAGATGATTTGCAGTCGGGGCATTAGTCCATATATTAGCAGTGAGTTAATGCTTATCTTAACATTCCGTAACACACACAATAGTGACATTCTGACCTATACGAGATATAACACCGATCATCATCTTGATCTCAGCCTATTAGCCAATTCACATTTGTTAAATCTAATCACAGGTGTAGCTGAGAAGGACATGACAAAAGCAAACAAACATAATCTACATGCATTAGCTGTCAGCTCTGTATTTACAGAGACAATAGCATGTATTGCTACAGGGATAGAATCTGTGGCACACATGCAGCCCTATGTTGTGTCACCTGTCGCTGTCTCGTGCTGCTCTTACTCGTACTTATTTGCATATTTGCACCTGTCTTTGCCGTGTGTGTGTGTGTGTGTGTGTGTGTGTAGAATGAAGTATGATGTAGTGCAAAACAATGTCCCTCCAGGGACACGTGATGGCGCGTCATTGTCATTCATGTGCTGCTGTGAATAGCAAACTCGAGGATGACTAAAGGCGTACGACTTTGACCTCTCATTGGAAATGTAAGAATGCATGAACAGAGCACACACACACACACACACACACACTCAGACGTCAACACGACAACTCTGTCACTCCTTATCTCCTCCCGGCCCTCATCACTCACTCTGTGTGTTAACATGACGTTTGAGAAAATGTAACTATTTTTTAAATCCGACTATATCCAGACTTTTAAAATACATTTAAACACGTTAAAATGACTTTTATTTTATTCTGTCACCCCAAACGTTTCTGACTCTTCAGCTTCTTAAATGTGAACATTGTCTGGTTTCTTTGCTCCATACAACAGAGAAATCATTAAAACTGAATCGCTTTGGTTTGTGGACAAGATGAGACTTCATTTCCAGATTTTGGAAACACTGATTCAACATTTTCTGACATTTTGTGGACCAAACAAGTGCTCAGTAAATTGAGAAAATAACCACATAATAATCAATTGTGAAACTAATAGTTAGTTGCAGCCCTGCTCACTTCTACTAGTACATAGTGGTGTAAAACGAAGAGGAGTGTGCCTTGAATTGCACGTGTACAGAAATAACATCAATTATGTGTAACCTGATTTTTTTAAGTATTGAACTGAATGAGTGGCTGTGCTGACTGAAAAATGAAGCCAAATTCAACACTCTAAATTGAGTGTGAGAGTGGACAGTTGTCTGCGTCCCTGTGATGGACTGGCGAACCTGTCCAGGGTGTGACCCCGCCTATCGCCCTATGTCAGCTGGGATTGGCACCAGTGCCCCCCGAGACCCTCATGTGGAGGATAAAGTGGTAGAAGATGGATGGATGCCATTTTAATAGTATGTAACCATGACAGATGTAGGTGAAGTTTGGAATCATTGACATGCTGTAGGTCACTTGGCTGCTTGAGGAAAACTTGAGGCATAGATTCAGTGCCTACTCTCAGGGTGTGATTCTTTGTCTTGGCTCAGTTTAAAGACTCAGTTCACGCCTGGCGATCACCCCGCGATCCCTCGCAAAATAACCTCTTCGTGAACCCCCTACTTCGGCTGAACCACTTTATTCAGAGTGCACAGAAGCTACAGTCAAAGCTGCTAAGTGGTTTTACACACATTTTGCTCAAACACTGCACCGCTGTGCAGAGTTAGCCGCGCCTTTAAAGATTTCAAAACGGAGAGACCAAAACAAATACAATGGCTTCTTTAAGTCTTTCTTTCTTCTCCATGTCAGGGATTCAGAGTGTCATTTTTCTTCTGGTTGTTTGCCCGTGGGGTTGGCAGTGAAGGATCGAGCGGTGTGCTGTAGCGTTGGCTTTAATGACAATGAAGATACAGTTGAGTGTAGGATCGATGGTGACATGGGCGGAATGAAGGATCAGTGTTTGATTGACCGGGTCAGGTCAGAAAGCATAAAGAGCTTCTTTGCATCCTGGACATGCCTCAGTCATTGTTTCCCACAGCACCTTGAATATATAAATATATTTAGACTCACAAACTTCCTTTGACATGTCAGACTTGAGGGTCGTGTTGTGTTTTTGTGTTTGTTTGCTCTCGTGCAGGAATGTTTGACATTGTTGGTGTCCCTTGTGCAACAGTTTCCCCTCCTCTGACTGTAACTGACTGCCAATTACATGACAAACCACTCATTCCTGGGCTCAACTGCTATTGTATGTTGTTGTTTTTTTTGTTGTTGCTGGGAGGGGGGGATTTGCACGACCTGTCAATTACCTTGATTTCGTGGAGGTTTCCGTGATGGAGCCGAGATAATGTCAAGGTGCAAGATCTGAATAAATCCTGAAGGGGTGTGTTTGTGTAAATGTGTGACACTACACCTGTGAGTGAGATTAGTGTTTTCAACACACCACTAATTTAAGGCTTCTTCACTCCAGGCACTGGCTTTTCTTTGATGCGCTCAGCTTAACAACACGAGTGAGCAACTAAACAAAGATTATGTAAAGACGCGACACAGCACGTACATGTCAGCTCTGGAGACGAGACCAACGCCACAGTTTTTATTGTACAGCAGAGGAGAATTTTAAGAAAAGGAGTAACTGAGCCACTTATCTGGCAATTAACTTGAGAATTGGAAATACATTTAGGATGCAGAAGAACTTTGTTTGAAATTACACCTATTAAAGATTCAAGATTTGTTTCTTTGTCACGCGAGATTATACAAGGTGCATTGTCGGTGAAATTCAAATTCAAATCAAATGAACAAATAAGAATAAAATAATAAAACTGTACTGTTAAATAAAGCATTGTCTCTGTGCAAGCGCACCAGAAGAGCTAAGGTTAGCACACATTATAATTTTAGTCAAATAAATATATCTGTGATGAAGACAGAGACACGTGGAAAGCATGGACTACATTTAACATTTGGAGGATATTTCAGTTAACTGTTAATATTATCTTAAGACTATTTAAGTTAAAGGTTTGTAGATGCAGCCTTTTTATCTGTATTTTGTGGAGCATGATTTAAGGCTCTGATATGATATTATTCTTATATAGAACACGTGCAAAAACAAAGTCCATAAACAGAGTAAAATCTAATTAAAGGAACAACAATGAATAAAAACAAACAAATTGGACATAAAATAGTGAAATAAAACTGAAATATGAAACTGTTGCTGTTGTCCATCTCAATTGCATAAGAGGATGAAACGGGGACATACCTCAGCACTGTGCATTAGCTTGATACACAGAGTTTAAGGCAAAGGCTGCAAGACAAGACGCCAGGTCAGATTTCACAAATCCTTTCAGTCTCAATTTCTCTCTCAGTCTCTTGTCTGTACATGCCCTGCACGGCTAACTCCAGGAAACAGTATCCCCAGCTGAGCTGACGCGGTGCCCACAGGAGCTCACGGTGGCTGGGATCAGTCCTCGCTTCATCGGCTGAAAAGCTGGGGAGGGAGAGGGTTTATCTTTGTGATGGCTTCCAGTATTTACACTACACACTGTATGTATAAGAGAACATTATTTGCAAAAGAATTGTGTGTGTTTTTAGAAAATCTATCTGTCCACGATAGATGCAATAGATTTGTCCTCCTACTGGAGTTAATCTTCTAAAGGTGATTTGTTTAGGCAACAAGTTCAGGGAATGAAAATTATATCACCGTATTCTCATGTTGAAATAACAATATTGTTAATGATATTTCACAGAATTTCAAAACAAAAGTTTTGAAACAGAACAATATACAACTCACAATAAAAATGTAGTCATGGTCAAATTAATGGGATAACTCATTAGAACTTGTGGTGGACCACAGGAAATGCAAGTTTGAGTCCTGTGTATTAGTTTGGAGAGTTACCAGCAGGTTTACATGACACAACTGTTATTGTGGTAATCACATTATGTAAAGATGCTGTGAAATAACAAATTATAACCAATGCTCATGCCAAATTTTACTCTGATTGAGTTTCATCAGTTTAAATAAAGAGTAAGGATGGTTATTATGTTTCGAAAACAATGGTAAAGTCTGTTTTATTGGGTTTTTGGCCAGCAAAAAGTCACCTACACTGGGGTTAAGCGTAGGTACAGTTCTGTTTTAAGTTTCATTTGAAATATTTCCCAGGGGAACGTCTTTACGCGACTTATTTTTATGTAATACACTGTAAGAGCTTGTGATGTTTATTGCAGCAGAGCAGTGTGTTTGTCTGACCAGGCAGTAATGTAGTCAATGTTTATAGCTGTCTGTCAACTGAGCTCAACTTTTATGCGACAGATATTGTGGGTGAGGGTGAGGGTGAGGATGAGGTCAGGGCCAAAGATATCACCGCTAGAGGTTGGAGTCTTCATCTATTTGCCTTGGTCGCATACAAAGACATGAAACGCTACGTCCACGGGTGACTTCATATCGTCTGCATGTGCGTCGTGAATATTAACGCGCTGACGGTCGACCCGCACACCTCCACTGCTTGACCACAGTGATACAACATAAAGACGGTGTACGTCTGTGTGCCAGTGGTTGAGAATAGCTCTGACCTGAGGGAACTGACTGGAGCTGCTCTCATCTCTCATCTCCCTCCTCCTGATTGTGACAGTTGGCTTCACTGACCTACTTTGACCAAAAAAAATAAAAAAATCCAACTATTAATATTTCCAGCAGCTTTCTGTGAAACAGAAAAAGAATGGGAGTGAAGACACAGGGAGGTAGAGGTATATTTCTATTGTCCAAAACACTCAGTAAGGTGGATGATGCAAGAGAAGATCTCTCTTTGACGTCTTGTTTAAGCCTATAGGTTCATTTATGTTTTTCTATCTGGTTTCACTGCACTGCTAAACTTTCCTTTTCACTTCCTGTTTGTTTAACATAACGGTCATTGTTGCTGGCTGCACTGGGCGTGCGAGGTTTACATTTCGTGGTTTTGAACCTCTCTCACGATGAGGTGATCCCAGTTAAAACAAGCAACAGCAGACCACCCATGACTTTTCACAGACGGAGGGTTGGGATGGACTCACCTTTCAATGCAACCTATCATATATACATCATATATATATATATATGAACTCTTTAACACCTAAGATTAAAATGTCCTTTTGCAGAATAACTTTGAATATCTGGCAGTTATTTACAATTTGCTGCATGTTAAAATAGCGTATTAATGTTTCAATAACGTTTAATTGAGAAAGAAAAATACTGCAGTTGTACACAAACTCCAGATTTTGCATGTTAAATCTGAAATTTGAACAGTATAACCCTTATTTAAAATAACATTTGTTTACGTACACGTTAGGTAAGAAAGGCCTTGACTCACTGCCTTTTCACATGCTATAGAGCGGAATGATAATGTTCTATGATGATCTATGACTCACTTAAATACCCTCTCCTCTACCTGGTGACTGTACCTGCACCAAAACAACCTGTCATTACTGAGCAAAGTACAGCCACAGCGTGGGGCCGAGCCACAGCCTGTAATCACTTCACCTGCGTGAGTGTGACTCGGTGAGAAACACGGGATGAAAAGTACAGTAAACGCGTCTCTGCATTCAGAGGAGCTCGTACTGTACGTGCAAGTGTTTACAAAGTGTTTATGTGTGTGCGTTGTCCTTGTAAACGTCTGAAGTCCAACAATGAGACGCAGAGGACAGCGAGTAACCTGAGAGGAGGCAGCACTCGGCATATTCCTCTGATATTTAAGTGCCACACTCTCACTCTGACACACACACACACTGTCAGCTGTGCCTGTATATCCCTCTGCCTTGACCTTCCCGCCCTCCAGTCATGTGACTCTTCCCCCTTTTCGGACAAGCGCATGCAAAATAATGTTGAGAGAAAAAGAAAAGGAGTCAAATAAAGACTTTAAATAAGGACATACTGTACATGTAGAAGGCGTTTGAATGCTGCACTACACGTGGAGCGGGAGGGCGATGGTGACAACCATGGAAGAAAAAGAACAGCACTGCGGGGAGGGCGGCTTCATTTATATCTTTGTGTATATTCATGCTTGTTAGATTTATGAATGGGGACACATACGTGTGTATACAGTGGTTCTACAGTATATACACTCATGGTTCATCCAGGATAGCAGTATTTATTCAGCGTATATATAAGAGTCGCAAAGTTTTGGTGAAGTTGTGTCTCTTATAATAAATGGACTTCAGCTTGAGTGACATGTGTTTAAAGGATGGAGGGACCGTCCAACTGGAGTAAACGGTTGTGCCTCAGAAACGGGAGCAGGTCAGGGGGGATCGTGCTGCTAATTCAATTGACACAGAACACAGAGTTTTTAAATGACTGAGGTTTTATTTAACGAGAGATGGTTGTTGTGACATAATCTCACCTTTGTGTTCTACAAGCACAGTAAAATGTAAAAGTAAATGCTTAATTTAGTCAATACTGTATTTTCACACTACAATACAAGCACAAGTTTCCTTTCATTTAATTGTAGTTTCGTTCACAATTAAAACAACAATACAGCTCTGCATTTGAGCCAAACCTGAGAAAATTCTCTGGAAAATTCTTTGAGACGATGATGCAAGTGTCAAATTATGTGTTGCTGTGACTTTGAGTGGCAGTGTTTATAAATAGTCGTGCATGTGCACGTATGTGTCATACAGTTTGTGTGTGGATGGCCTCCTCTTTGCATGTGTGTGTGTGTTTGCGTGTACTGCTTCTGCAGTATATATAGCTGCTAGTCAGGGACTGTTGATGACAGCCATAATTACAGGCTGAGCTGTTCAGCAGCTGAGCGTCTCGGAGGAAGAAAGAGGAGTGCATGTGGGTGTGCACGCAAGTGTGTGTTAATATTAGCTGAGGGGGCTTATGTAAACCCCGCAGAGTTCCCTGAAAGTGTGATTTCATCATAAAAATGCTCAAGTCTGACCCCACAAAGGCAACCGAACAGCTGAGCAACTGAAAAACAACCAATGTAAGTCAGAGAGCGAGAGACCAGGGCAGAAAAGATCAAATATGGGTTCGGTGTTTTACAGTGTGTGACACCATCTTTCCCTCTATTGGGTCATTTTCATGTCTGCTAGACTCCGGTACGAGTCCGAGTTTGCGTTCAGATTTTCACACTCAAATGACCAAACCTTTTGAATGACATATTCCCCTCCTCGCCTGGTTGGATTAAGAAGCGCTGGTGTGAACGCACCCCCAATCTCCTTTTAAAATCCTTGGCAATAACTCCCTTAAAAACACTTGCCATGTTCATTTGACATGACTTGAAAAAAACAATTATTGTGTGAGTCTGACTAAAACCACTTTTTAAATGCATGTAAATGCATGATTAACCGAAACCCGCCCAGTGCAAGACAGGTAGTGGAGCAGTGCCAAGCACTCTCAGACACACTTCACTCAATAAATCGATTCCTCACCAGTGCTTGTGCAGTGGGACGAGGACATCTGCTCCACTCCCAAGATACAATGTAAGACAGGACTGTACCACTTTATCAAAGTCTCTTCAGAGTCTTTCAGTTCCCTCCTTCAAGGATGACTTTGGTCAGAGATTATTTTTTTTATAGCTGCACTAAAATTGCTACCATATCAGTTTTAATCTCGTCTTATTCTTGTCTGTTTGGGTTGGTATTCTGCTTTGTGCTGCTGAAAAGGAACTTGCTGCAAACCAGTTATTAACTGACCCGGACCAGTTTAATCTAATTGTTACTTTTAATAGGTTCTTTATTATTTTCCAGTATAATACTAGATAAATTAAATTAAATGAATCTGCATCCATTATATTCAGAACTATAAAGCAAGCTCATCTACTGTATTGTATTCCTTAAAGCCTTGTTTTTATTGTTTCTTAATTATCCTTTGCTTTGCTCTGTGTATTAATCATCTTTTTTTTTGCTTTTCCTTTCTCTCCATCGTCATCTTTCTCTCTGCAGCTCTCTCATTGTCTCATTGTCACTGCTGTTTCTTATTGACTGAACATCAAAGTCAAGTTTTGGTCCTGGAAAGTGTAGTCTCAACTGAATCGTATCGTCTTCTTCAACCTTCTTTCTGCTCGCTAAGACCTTATTGCTGTTGTTTCTGAGCAAAAATGACTTCTCCACAAACTTAACTGAATGCCTCAAAGCTGCAGCGACACTAGCCAGAGGCAGCAGCATGAAAAATCTCCAAAACAAAGATTAATCATATCAACGAGCCATTATGAAATCCTTTCCTCTACTAATTTCAAACTGATGGATTAAAAGGGACAAGCCATTTGCTTCTAGAAAGGGCGAGTTGAATCGGATTTGTATGGACACAGCGGAACAGCATATCCACTTATGGAGGGCAATTATGCTGGCAGGAGCACTTCAAGACGAGTCACTCTTCTGAAGTCGGACCAAAGAAATGTGTTTTCAAACGGCAGCGCTCGTTCAAAGATCAGCTGACTCAAACAACTCTGGCTCTGTTGCCTAAGTAGATGTGAAAAGAGTAGATTTAAATCTCCTCAGCTTGATTTTCATTCTCAGAATGATCCCGCTGCTGTCCACACATACAGTAGATAATTGTAAGAGACAGCTGGTTAAATGTGGCGCTCACGGGGGGAAACACCCCCCAGGTCAGAGTGGTGTGTGCAAAAACAACAGAGGGATTTGCAGAAGTACAACACAGACTGAGCTGTAGGGCCGGGCGTCGACTTTCATTTCCTGAATCAGTTCCACTCTGATTCCGTGACTCTTGATTCAATTTGATACAATTCTCTAGCTTTTCTCTCTCTTACTCTCTCTCTTTCTCTCTCTCTTGCTCTTGTCACTACGCTAAGAAACATGTGCCACTGTCAACGACAGCAAGAAGCTGAATTTGCAGTCATAGATGTCAAACTCACTGTGAACACAGATCATTGTTTTCCTTAAAGCTTCAGTGCAGATTTTCTCCACTGGAGGAGCCGAGAACACACCCACATATACACCTTAGTGTGGTCCAAAGCAGCTGCACGTCACTGTTCATCAGCGTTGTCCGTCCATCTATCCATCTTGTACCACTTCATCCTCCACATGATCACGGGGGATGCTGGTGCCAATCCCAGTTGACATAGGGCCATCAAACCTCCTGTTCATCAGACATGTAGAGAAGCAATGTTCACCTGCTGTGCTGTAGTCCACACTAAAGTGTGTATGTGAGTATTGTGTCACACAAATACACACTTTAGTGGGGGCCGGAGCAGCCGAACGTTGCTGTTTATCAGTATTTGTGCAGAATATTAACAGAAATTAAAAGGGTGACCTACTGCTCACTGATGGAGCAGACACCACTGGTACGCTTAAGGCAGGCATATCCAATGCAAGGGCGTAGGTTTGTGTAATGTTTGGAGAATTGTCCCTACAAATATTAGAGACAGGACAATGGTTACGTGTGCAAATGCGAATGAGCGGAGAGTGAGAGTGAGCGGCACAGTCCCCACCAGTGTTGTAACCAAACCTACACACTTGGTCCAAAGTGTGACCTGGGGCCAAGGGCAGCCCGGCCCTGGGGACTGAATTTCATGTGGACCTCCACACAGTATTGTTTAATTAAGCAAGACGGGCATTCTCTATACATCACTGAATATCATTTCCTCTAAGGACAGGAAGTTCATAACGGGAACCTTTTTGACTGGAAGGACACCCATAGGAGACAAAGATGCAAGGGCGTCTTATAGGACACTGCATCACTTTACTCCACTAGAGACTAGAATCAGCCACACATGTGCCAAGCACTTTAGAGTATTGTGTTTTTGTCCATTAGGGCACACAATTTACAAGTTGCTCCTGTGTCTATATTTTACTCTACATTTGAGTCTTTACTCATAATAATTCTTTACTCCAACATTGTCACTATTTCACATGCGCTTCACTATTTTCTAACCTAAATCATGTGCGAGGAGGAGAAACTCTGCATTCGGTTTCCACAGACTTTAAAATGAATGCACAGACAGCTTTTGTGCTGCCAGACAAAGGGAGACATGGCACTCACTCCAAGCCTAATTCATGCTCTCTCTCAGGGGTCGCTCGCGCGCAGACGTCCGCGTTCACGCGCAGACCCACCACTCACACAAGGGAGCGTTGGGGGCGGGTAAACAAAAACAGAGAGACCCCGCCCTCCCCATGACTCCCCTAACCGCTCATTGGCTCACCATTGTTCGGGAGGAGCGCAGCAAACACAAACTAGCAGCCGTGTGAATGTGAGTGAGAGTGGACTCCGTGTCTTTGCTGTGGACGCCAAACACTGCGAGGTTCCCACACTGACAAAACGTCGAGCTGCCGTCGCTGTAGCTGTCGGCTCATCTATTTCTGGATTTCGACATTCGTCTTCTTCTTTTTCTTTAATCTGCGCAGTGAACAGAAGCGACAATCTGCGTCCAAAGCGCACGTTTCCATTTTTGTTTTCTCTTTTACGCATGGATGGAGAGGCGCTGGTAGAAGAAGACAGGCACAGCTGAAGAGCCACTTGGGTGAAGTTTTGGAGAGGTGAGTCAAAACCGGGTCCCGTGGTGATCCACGAGCTTGTGCATGTATGGAG
This sequence comes from Solea senegalensis, assembly GCF_019176455.1. Taxonomy (NCBI): domain Eukaryota; kingdom Metazoa; phylum Chordata; class Actinopteri; order Pleuronectiformes; family Soleidae; genus Solea; species Solea senegalensis. The sequence continues at coordinate 6,872,149 of NC_058039.1, read as the reverse complement.
TGTGACATAATATAGCACACTGCTGTGGGACTGTGGGAGGGAGAGCGTGTTCTCCGGGGCAGTGGCTTATAGTGGATCATCACAGAGATAAACTGATGTTATCAAGAGAGCAACTGAGTGGAGGCTAAATCCACATAAAACCATCAGTAATATCATTTTAATGTCGACTTTTCATGACACAAATATCACTCTGTGGTGTATTAAGCTGTAAGTCACATGAGAATGTAACTATAGGGATGTGGGAAGTCTCAAAAAAGTAGAATAAAACACATTTTATTTACAGATTTCGTTTTGAGATTTGCATCCCACTCAGTGTAAGGTGTGTTGGTTTTGTGACTGGGTCATTTCTGCCATGGTGGCTTTGAGTTTGCTGGTGACACGTGATTTAAGTTTGAATGGGAGGAAAATGTGATTCAAATGCTATGAAGTTTAGTGTCATGCACTGAGAATTCTTACTTTGCCAGTTTCCCCAATATAAATGTGCATAAATAATAACAACATGTAGAATAAAAATGCGACTAAAACTTAAAATGCAGGGGAAGATACCATCATCTTTTTGAAACCTGATGTTTAAAAGTGTTCTGTGCCCAAGGTGTGTCCATGTGTCACCCTTTCCTTATAATGATAATACTAATCATTTTCAGGTTCAGGTTACAAAGTGCTTTTCACAGTGAAAACAATTCAAACCAGACAATTAAAATACAAATAATGTATAAAATAATTCAATAACAATGATGAGATACACACTGTTAATGTTGCAGTTGAAATGTGAGAGAACCAGATCAGAGATGGGGGTTTGTTGTAGACCAGGGTCAACGTGGGCATCAGGCGCTTTTTTTTTTTTTCATGCTTTGTAAAGTGACAGCACTTACAGTGGGTGTGTCAGCTGAGCCACAGGAGAAAACAACAACAACAACAGCAGAAACAGTGGGACCGAGAGACCTCCGTTAGTTCTCTATTCAACATAGTCTGCATACTATTTTCTTCTCGGGTTTAATAAAACACCGACCTACCAACCGGGGGAGAAGCCAAGATTTTAAACTCTCCTTTTAAAACCCTGACAACTGAGAGTTATCCTTTCTTGTCCCTCAAGCTGATCAAAATCAAGAATGCCCCCCAGCTGTCAAACCCTTATCTCCGAGCCAATTTCGCTGCACTTAAAAAAAACGAAACACAAAGAAAATCTTTAGCCCAAACAAAAATGCAGCTTACAGCGAGGCTTTCCTCCTGGCTGCTCATGCTGTTTCCGTAGCAGATTTTATTTCAGGGCAAAATGCTCCTTCCTTGCTGTGCCAGGCTGACTTTGATATGGTTAAGTGGAAGTGCTTTGCTTCTCTGCCAGCCTGTTTGAGCCTTGGTGAAGCTGTTTGAGGAGGCAGGAGACGAGGGGGTGATGTGTATGTGCCAAGTCGAGAAAGGCTGCAGGGAGGCAAGAGCAGCGTCTGTTCCCAGGCTCTCTCTGTCTGTCTGTCTGTCTGTCTCTCTCGCTCTCTCTCTCTCTTTCTCACACACACACACACAAGCTCTCTGTCACCTGCTCTTCAATTTACCTCATTCAGCTTTTCACTCCCTGCATCTGCCACTATCTTATTCTCAATCTTTTTTCCATCTCCCTCTGTTTCTCTCATTTTCACTTGTTTTTCACTTTCTCTGTCTCTCGCAAGCACACACACACACACACACACACACACTTCCCTTTCTCTCCAAAGGCACATTACAGGAATTATGAGTGTGTGGTTTGGAGGGAATTTAGATGCTCTCGTGTTTATTTGGGTTTTCCCTCCAAACTCCTAAAACACCACACTTAAAGTGGATGTGATTTATTTATTTTTTTTATTTCAACATCACCTGAACATGTTCGAGTGGTGTAACCAGGGGCAACTGATGATTGTTGTCATTATTGATTATTTTCTTTTATTAAGTTAACTCGTTACACTGTGTAAGAGCTGCTGGATTTTTTTAGTTTAATGTGGATATTTAAAGCTGCAGTACGCATCCTTTGGTCGTTGATGTATGGTTTGTTTGCTGCGTCTTTCATCTAAGAGCAGGCTCTGTCAGGCAATACTATCAGACAAGATAGTGGGGACAAGAAGAAGTCATCCCATGATTCTTAAGCAGAATAGACTTTGCTTCTGAAACTTTTAGTTGGTACTTCTTTGTGTTTTCGTTCATACGACCACCTTGTGCGATGTTGTTGTTGTTATTGTTGCCAGCGTCTGTCCTGATGCCTAACAAGTCACTTCCTGTGTACAGTGTGGGAAGGTCACTGCCATTCTACGAAATACAGAGAGAGTCACGTTAGGCTTAATCAGTGTTGTGTGAACTCGGTTGAACTTGGTTTGAATGTAAGAGACATTTGTTTATGGGGTTTTTTTTTTTTTTTAAAAAGATGCACCACAGCTTTAAGCGAAGCATCAAATCTTTGTTTTGCTTTGAAAAAACCCAATTCGTAGTCCGATTACTCCTGCATGTGTACGCTTAGTTGGACTATAGTCGGACTTGACGTTCTGCGCGTGCACCAAATCTTCCTCTCCGGTCTTTGACCCGGACATAGAAGGAGATGATGTATAAACTGCAGTTCTGTTGTCATAAATCATACGGCGGTGGTCGTCATACGCCGACCACAAGAGCCGTGCTCCATCTAATTTGTATCCCATGTACAGCAGGTACGAAACATACAGAACCACAGCGCCACACATCTCACCGTTCACTCTTTGTTTTTGTGTGACGTAAATGTCAACAGGAATCTGTTTTAATATGTACTAGCTTATAGACAGAAACAGCATATATACACACAGGCTCGGCAAGTTGTCCGACTGCGGCCTTCGCTCGATTAAACTGTGCACGTAAACGTACTGAATGAGTCAGCTCGTTAAATTTTTACCAAAATAATGTCTCTTTTTAAAACAAATGAAGCAAATGATGGCGGACGTACACAGTATGGCGTAGATGGAAGTGCATTATGCTGTCAGCCGCGATAAAAACATCAATGCTTTTAAAATCCATTAACGTCTCACACGTGAGCACTTGACCTTTTCCTTTCCTTGAGAACACCCATTTGCAGTTCTCAGGAGTATCACTGGCTTCTGCGTGTGGGTGGTGTGTGTGTGTGTGTGTGTTCGCTGACTGCACATACATATGTTTTTCCATCCCTGAGCATATGTGGTGGTTTGGGGTGTAAATGTCGGCCTGCATTCTTCCAGGAGGAGTGTCTCCTCAAAAAGTTTTCACAGCTGATAGTTATTTCATAAGGTGTGGAGGCTGCAGAAATGTTAACGTGCTCTGCTGGGATGAGGAGGGAAATGAAATGAATGAGTTTAACAATGAAGAATCCTCTGCTTAGTTTTAATGACCCAGACATTCTCAGTCTGCGTCTGCAGGGCGGCCTTGATAAAACCAAACACTGGTCAGAGGTTGATCTGGTTCTGTTTCTTTGATGAAACTTTAATATTCCCTTTTGAGGAAATTTGGTTCATTTCAGAATTACACCTGTCAAGCGTAAAAAAAAAAAAGGTGATTCATCACATTCATAGATAATGGAGACGAACTGAGTGACGCCAGAGTCGCGGCGTCTGCTCTGAGTCAGAGGTTATCTGGTCTCAAGGCGGTGGTCTGTCCTTATTTGCCTGTCTCAACGTGTCCTACCCTGCAATCACAGCTTCCTCGGGGGTGGGTGGGGGGTGTTTTATGTGAGTGGGGAATTTCTGGTGTCAAGAAGGTGGGCTGTGGTTGTTGCACCGGGGTTAAGTGGAATGCGGAGGGAGGGGCAGAGGCTTGACTTGGGACAGTGAGACGAGCAGCTGGATGAATGGAGGTGGGAGGTGGTGATCTCTGCGGAGGGGAGAGCAGAGACCAGTAGGAGGCAATGGTTTAGCCATGCTGGCCGCAAAGTTCAAGGCAATGTCTAAACCAGAAAATCTTCAATTAACCGTTATTTTGTTTTCTAATTATCTAATATTGGTTCTCCATTTTCCTCCCACAGTCCAGTGTCTCTGTATGTGGCCCTGTGATGGACTGGTGACCTGTCCAGGGTGTTCCCCCACCTTTCACTCTATGTCAGCTGACCCTCATGTGGGGGATAAAGTGGTAGAAGATGAATCAATGAATGAAAGATTAGCTGTTTTGTCCATAAAATGTCTGAAAGAGAGATTAATCAAATATCAAAATATCAGATAGCAAATAATTAGCTAGACGGTTACGAATAAGTTCATTTTTGTATACCTATCAATGCCACTGTGGTCTAGTGTGTAACTGTAAGGTGGGATTATTTTTATAAATTGAATATATGCCCCTATGTGATAACTTGGTTTTCGTAGCTTTAGAATTAGCCTTAGGTGAACGTTAGGCAAGGGCCTTTCTTCATGCAAGCAGCCATTTTGTGCCATATTTCTAGCTGCTTTGCATTTCACTGTATGGCTGTATGAGTAAGAGGCAGCGATGTATGAAACATGATAACCATAACACTTTGTAGTGTACTCATTAGTCCATGCGTGTGCTGCTGATGGCCTATAATGAGTACAAAGCTTTTTGTGTGTGTGGTTTCAGTTTGACTCTTGTGGTCCCCCCCCACACACACACACACACACACACACACATTACTCCCATCTTCCTTCCATCCATCCCTTGGTTCTCCATCCAGTCCCTTCCCATCTGTCCCCCACACCCACACACACACACCCTCTCCCTCCACCCTCCTCTATAGATACAGACAGAGAATTTATGGAGGTGCGTCTGAACCCGTCCTCAACACCCCCCCCCACGTTGTCTCTGATCAGATCAACATTCCTGGAGGTGGAGGTGGAGGTGGTGGAGTTCCCCTTTAATCCCCTGCTCAGGAGGGACACACATGCACGACGTGTTCTCATGTTGTCGTCATGTGCGACACATGATATTTGACACACATGTGCACCAGTGGCTGTGAGCTGAGGCAGGGTCATAAGCGTTTTAGGGTCGTAATCTTATAATCTGGCTGGTTTTGGTACTTATTCCCTCTGGAGGTACCAGCAGCTGGAGGAGACGTGATTGGAGAACACATCTGCTCTGTGTCTGTTTTGTTTGTTTACCAGCAGAAGGACAGTGTGTAGATAACAGTTTTTGGTGTGTGTGACACATCCATAGCCAGCAGTCTCGACACCTTCCTTCATAGTTATTGGTTAAAAGAAGGAGAAAACTTGTTGTGTTGACATGTGTTGTCAAAATCTTCACACTCCTGTGATGAATCTCTTAGCAACTGTCAGCTCTTCAGTCGTCCTCCTCTCTCCCATGTATTTGTCTGACTCTTCTCTTCCTCTGTGCTTGTACACACTTTGTTTTTGACTCTTCAGCTCACCCAGAATACAGCGCTGTGATCATATGTGGCCACAGACACCTTTGAGTCTTCTTTAGAGGAGATTATTTGCACCTGTTTTTTTTCCCCCTGTTCTGACTCAAAGTCAAGTTTTTTTTTTTTTTTTTTTTTTTTTTTTTTTGAAGCACCGGGAAGTGGGTGTTCCCATTACCCGGCTGCCTCGGGGTGGCAGCGACACACAGCTGCGTGATGAATTGAGGAGGAGCAAACGAGGGAATGACTGTGCTCCCTTTGTCCTGAGGCGAGTAGTTGTGAGGATGACGGTTCATTCTTTGAACAGTAGCAAAAAAAAATATGTCCTTCAAGGTTTTTGCTGCCCAGTGTGATAATTATGTTTTGGCACCATATAAATCAAAAAGGCCGCACTTGTAGTTGAAAGTGCAGCGGAAATGATCATAATTCCTAAACTGACTGGTCACATAAATCTTCAAAGCTGTTCTAGATTGCATCTGCAAAGCTACAACCTAGCGGGAATAAGAAGGTGCATTGTGGGAATCCATAATAGATTTGTTTAGTGACTAAAATAAGGATATTATTTTTAATATCCTTATTATTACACAGCTTTCACAGTTTCTTTTACTGATTATGTCAATTGTAGATTTACTGAGATTTAAAAAAAAAAAAAAGCAGCTGTGCTTTTGGCATTGCCGGAAGAAAACAAATGATTTGAGCAAATACTAACTAGTTACAGTGACTCAGATGTGACTGCTGGGTGGAAAAGGGCCAGTGCCTAAAATCCACTTTCACTCCTAAAGATTCCGTTTAAAAATGTGTACGGCCACTTAAAAAATGAACAGTCAGTGAGTCAGACCTTGTGAAAACCAGGCTCCGCTTTGTCTGTTGTTTAAAATGAATGAGAGAGTAATGAGAAAATTGCAGCGCTTGAATTTGTCGTGTTCTTTAAAATGATGAATCACGCTTGAGGTGAATAATTTAGATGTGAACTGCTTCACGCAGCTGTTTATGTGCACTAATGTGATGGCTGCTGCAAGCACACGGCTGTTGTGTGAATGACTCTTGACCTTTTCCGCTTGTCCACCACTCTCTCGCCTTCCCGCCTCCCTGTTTTTAACCCACTGATTTCTACAAGTGTACGTGAACAGCGGTGTGGGTCAGAGGTCAGATGAGTGAATGTATGGCTGTGCATCTCTCTGCCTGCATCCTTTTTCAGTCCTAAATGTCCTCATCATGTGCAACTTTGGTGTTGATTGATTATTTTATATTACTCATGCATAGAGATTATGCCCAGGCCAAAGGGGCTTACAATTATTATCCATTATTTAAGTATGTAGGCCAGTAAGCCAGAGTAGAGCATATACTGTAGGATATTGGATTTTGAAAAGACCTCTAATTCAGTAAAGGTGCTTTTAATTCATCACATACAGAAGTATGACTCATTATTCATTTGACCTCATTTACATAATCCACAATGCCTTTTTATTTCTTCTTCCTGCACATTTTTAAATCTGCCAACTTCGAGGGAGAGGGGAAACATTCCTTTACTTCTCTGAGAAACTAAAGACAGCTGAAGCTTGATTTTAATATATATTTCCATGTCTTTTAGTTTAATTTGTAGTCAAAGGCCTCTCGGGTTCATATCTTCTCTGTGACCCGGCCCCCACTGAGTCATTACTTAACATGTTAATCTTCACAGTTGGTTGAAATATTTTACCGTGAAACCACAGTTACGAGAGAAAAGGAACAATTGTGCCCTACAGTGGATTTCTCTTACGGGGAGCGGTCACTGTTTTTTATCATTTCCCTTTTTCCCCTACAGCCTTTTCCTCCTACTGTCCCAGTTCTTTTTATTCAGTTGCTCTGAACTCATGAAAAGAAATCATGAAAAGTTTTTTGGTTTGTGGACAAAACAATGACATTCGAGAACACCATCATTTCCAGGTTTGACGAACACTGATCAACATTTTTTAGCGTTTTCTGATATTTTATGGACCAAACGATTAATCGAGAGAATAATTGACAGATGAATCGATTATGAAAATAATCATTAGTTGCAGCTTTAGTGTCCAGTTAATCCCCAATCTGCATGTTTTTGGATTGTGGGAGGAAGCCGGAGCACATGGAGACATGTAAACAAGGAGAACATACAGCTAAGCTCGCTTTGTCACAGTAGCTGCTGTCAGTGAAAAGAATCCCGCCAAAAATAACAAAAGGAGCTGAAATAACCAAAGTAATCCTTGTTTTTGTTCTCGCCGCATTCCGTTGCCGCAGCATAGGTGGTCACTCTTCTGAGTCGCACCTTATAGACATAAACAAAAAACAAACAAAAGTAGAGCAAATAAAGAAACTTGGTTCCCATGGTGACCTGAGCACTGATGTCAGTCAGATATTTATAACAGGACGATACATGTACACGATGATGGAAAAATACAGACGCGGTGCAGGTGGAGGACATTTGATTGAGGAGTGTAACGTTAATCTGACTGAGTGCACGCTAAATTTACTGAGAGGACAACAGGAAATGAAAGAAAAAGATCGAGGTAGTCATTTTGAGCAACAGGGAGACGATGTTTATGTGCACTTTTGAAGCGTGACAAATCATCAGCAGCGGAAAGTAAACAACAGCATGGCTGTGCAGCATCAGATCTGCTGGTAATGAAGTTGTCTTAGTGTCTCGTCATGTGCCGATTTCCCCTCTTGAAAGGCTCAGTCGATCCTCTTGAAGAATTAAACTGCTTCCCAGTCCATTCTATCTATCTATCTATCTATCTATCTATCTATCTATCTATCTATCTATCTATCTATCTATCTATCTATCTATCTATCTATCTATATTACCAGTTACAGACATGTTAACATGACGACTTTTAGAAGAGAAAGACATTTGGCAGTACAGTTGTTCGTCTGCGAAGGACGGGTGACCCTGACGTGTCCCTGTCTTTCGCCCTGTGTCAGCTTGTGTCAGATTCGTTCCAGCTCTCCACGACCCTCATGTGGAGGACAAAACGGTAGACAATGAATGAATGAATGAATGAATGAATGAATGAGACATTCAGCCATTGAAAGATCTTGCCATTTTGCTCTGCAGGCCTATTAGTATCCAAAATCTTGACACCGCTATATTTTCCAGCCAAGTCCAAGTTTGACTCGACATATAACGTTATTTGCAGCTCTTAATGTCGTCTTGTCAGCGCGTGGACACCAGGTCCACAAGATACTGTACACATCACGTGTCCTTTTCCCTTTAAAGCCTCTGCTTTCTGTTTTACTGTTTCACAGATGTTGTGAAATTCGATCCACACCGAATCCATTCATTTGGATCGTGCATTTCACCGCCGCGTCTTAAAACGCTTCTCTTAAGTGATTACACGCCGCTCTCCACAGCTGAAAATGTCAGCCACGGCTGTTTTGAGTGTAACTTCAGTCCAGACGTGCCTGAACTCATCTGGTCAACTGTACATTTAAATGCCACGCACTGTCCTGGTGTTAATTTCTCCTGCACGCTCTGCTTCACGAGGACACTGATGACCTATAATTAGAATGGAGTGACTCTAAGCGCACGTTAACGATATGAGAGGAAACCTGAACACACACACTCACACACACAGGAGCAGCTGGTGCCTTTGAACAGTGAGGAATGTCACTGAGGTGTAGACATATCCTCTTTGGTTCCTGTGAGCTGTAGTAGCTTAAAGGTCCAGTGCGTAGTCATTAGTGATATTTAATGGTAAGAGTGTATCAAACAGAGGATTCCATCGTCCACCCCTTCCTTTCCCCCCGGGTACGTCAGGGAACCATGGTGGCAGCTGTATGCCAGAAAAGCTGTAAAGACACTTCCACAACTCACTCTCCGCTCTTGCATTTTCCCAGTTTTCTCTGCCGTTTCCTTCTTCTTCATTGGTTTCTACGTGCGATTCATGTGGGCAGAGCTGTTCTGCTCGTCATTTACATTTGCATAGGAAGCGTCCACTTCAAAATGCAACACACGCGTTTGTTTGAGCTGCCATAGAAACATGTTGTCGCACAATGGAGGTCCCTAAGAGGCAAGGCCTTCGCCTAAAGTCTTATGTCCATTTTTATTGTAAAGTGATTATGCACAAACTAGGGATGACACCACTTTTTTGTGTCCGATGACAAACTGGAGTAACCGATATTTGTCCGATACAGTCATTTTAGAGCATTTGTGCTGTGTCACAAACATTGTTCTCCCATGAAGGAGAAATAAAAAACATGCACAGGATTTATGGATTGGACCGATACCGTTTCCCATGCACTAACTTCTTATGAATGTGACACTGTATCATTAAAAGAAGAAAATATAGAGAAGGTCTTTTAATTACCCGTACTGATGGAGGTGATGCATGACTAAATTGTATTAAATGAGGCCTAAAAGAACTCCATCTGAGGTTTATTTCTGCAGCTTGTGTTTGTTGCAGCCTTCTCAGCAGACTTTGATTAGAACACAGTGGCATCCAGTTCTCTGTCTGTCTGATAATAAACTTTAACTTTAACTGCATCAGATGACTGCATTGTTCATCAGCTGATTCTGCTGTTTTTGTTTTTTTGTGCGTGTGTGTGTGTGTGAGTGTGAGTTCACCATGGCTGCAAACATAATGTGAGATCAGGAGGTTCTGATTATTTGGGTCACTGCGTCTGGCAACTCGATTATTTTAGGTCACAGAAGGTCCTGATCAACAGGGAGCTCAGTCAAGCAGATTGAAACAAAAAAAAATGTGTTCCAAGATACAAGGACAAGAGCATTTCTGTGCTCGCAGTGTTATACGCCAGTCACATTCTATACGCGAGTCCCGTTTACTGCTGTTTTTTCACGTCACACAGTCAAACGTGTCATCAGTTTCTTTGTCTTTGTCCCTCGTCAGCTTGTTTGGTTTTCGTCGGGGACACGTTTGTGTCCCCTGTGGAATTTTCCACCACCCTGAGCTTTCAAAGCGACGATTGTAAAGGGGCATTGTTCACTTCTTAGGGGACGACTGTTGACCAGACCTCAGATATTCACACCACATACCAGCATCACACAGGATGTGTGGAAATGTGGGCACCTTTTCCCTTTTGTTTGCATTGTGTGTTTTGTCTGTGTGGTAGGTTTCCTAGGTGCCCGAAAACCTCTATCTATTACCTGACAGGTGATAGAAGAGCTGATTTTAGTCATAACAGGGTCTCTTTACTCTGAGCTGCATACTCAGTGGCCTCTTTATTAGACACACACGACACCTGATAGAGTGGCAGGAGTGACACTCAGTCCTTCTGTTGTGCATTCAGAGTTTCTCTTGGGCATACTTTGGTTATGTGAGGGAACCAGTCTGGTCATTCTCCATTTCTCACCCAGTGAACTGCTGCTCGCTGGATATTTGACCCTTTTAGACCCTTCTTTGTACACTCTAGTCATGGTTGTACGTAAAACCCCCAGTGAATCAGCAGTTTTTGACAACGGTGCCACGTTCAAAGTAACTTGAACCGCTTTTCTTCCTCATTCTGATGCTCAGTTTGAACGTCAGCAGGTCTTCTTGACCGTGTCTGTGTGTGAAGTTGCTGCCACGTGATTGGCTAATTAGATATTTGTGATCACAAACAAACCGGTAAAAAGATGTACCTAATAAACTCATGGTTAACTGCATCTGTCAGCTGATGAGTAAGTGATTTACCAAAAACTGATGTGGTGAAACTTGAGCAAGTAATGTCCTGGTATTACTTGATTTGATTTATTTCCATGAAAAAAAAACGGAACTCCTCTTGAGTGTTTCATCACCATTCACCCCCTCACAAGGTGATATCTGGCATTTATCGGCTCTTTGGACTTTCTGATGATTTCCTGGAGATGAACAAGTGCTCTTTCATGCGGGGGAACTTGCACTTTTAGAGACTCTCTTCTCTGTTCCCCAAGTCATTTTGCCTCGGCGAAGTAGCTAAAACCGACTACATCCTGAATTCACTTAAGATGCAATATAATTATCTTTGACTTGTGCACTTTTCTGGCATCACTTTTCATAAACACAGGCTGTGCCAGTGACTGTGACCTCACACGTTTCTGCCTTTGCGTTTGACACACGTTCATTCACAAGGTTTTAAACATAATCTCATGACATTTTATGACATGGGATTATTTTGATACAGAGAGTCTTAGGTCTTTTTCATTTGGGGGGCAAAATGTAAGGAAATGTTTCCAGCTGCATTTAGACGTTATGTAGCGGCGACTGTGGTTGACATTTGAGAGGTTCATAACAAGCTGCTGTGCTTGGTCACTGTCAGTCTCACCCTCTTGTTTTGAGTTTTGAACGGCGTGACAGGAAAATTGCTTTAGACGATAGCAGCCAAGAGCCGGGTTTAGCCCCGTTTAGAGCACCGGACCAGTTTAATGCACCAGGATGACGGATAATAGAGAGTCTGGCATGCACTTGCAGGTTGTGAGAGAGCATGTTACTATGTTTACAGTCACATATACAGTATATAATCAGTGTAATCTCTTGGATTTGCTCTGTGTCAACAGTGTCTTGCAGCCAGACGTCCTCTCACAGACTTTCTGCTGCTTTGCATACAAGCTGTCATCATCTCAGGCCTCCTTTTTATTTTCTTATTATTGTTATTCCTATTTTTATCTGCGTTTCCTGTCACACTGACTTTGAAAAGATTTAAATGAAAGGCTTAAGGACACTTTTAATGAAGTTGTGGGTGTATTTAAAGCAACATCTGCAAATACAAAAACAAAAAAAAAAAACTTTCTTTTTTTTCTCCCCCTAAATGACTGATTGGTGCTTTTAAATCCTCGGCCCTGTATCATGAGGGCGTGTGTCCTACTTCTGGCAGTTGGCTCATAACCGTTGTTTTACGTAACACACTTTCTTGTCTGCTGTTGCCATGGTGAGGCTAATTTATACAGGCGTTAAGAATTAGGCTCCTGTTGTTAACGTGCAGAGAGGGCTGACACTGGTTTTTATACACTCACAAACACTCAGAGTATTTTTCAAGAGTGTGTGTGTGTGTGTGTGTGTGTGTGTGTGTGTGTGTGTGTGTGTGTGTGTGTGTGTGTGTGTGTGTGTGTGTGTGTGTGTGTGTGTGTGTGTGTGTGTGTGTGTGTGTGTGTTCATTTATTTGATGTTTGTTGCCTCTTTTACGTCTTCTGGCATAAAACCAACCTCATCATGACCACTTGTGATTGTTGAAAACTTACTATATCACACTCAGAATTGGGGAAATCCTTATATTTAAGTAGCTTATAAAAAGAAAATGTTTGACTTTTTTTTTTAGATATGATTTACTAATTTTCATGATGTTTTTGTTGCAGCTTGATAAACTTCCACAAGTTGGATACAGATGCTGCAGATGTGCAGCTAATACATGTTGTGAAAAACAGTTTTTAGAACCCCGGGATGCCTCAATATTTGCCATTTAAAGGGCCACTTTACCCACAACTAATTTACTGAGATGCATGTATTATTTGATCGTCAGACAGTGGATCTGAGAGACAAACTGACAAAAAGATGACATCAATCTGACTGCCTTCCTAGAAAATAAAAGCCCTTCACTGCTCTTTACTGTGTGTCTGTCAATTATAACAAGTTTCAGGAGTAAAAGATCTGGAAAAAAACATGCAGCGTCATAGTTGTTTTAAGTTTACTCTTCATTTGACCAAGTGGGGAAAAAATGGGCAAAACAGTCCTTTAAATATTGGCTGTTTTTTTTACTGACATAGAGAAGAGACCGTGTGCCAGGTTTATCCAGCAGTGAGTGAGTCCCTGAAAATGAATCCAGCTATTTCCTACTTGAGTGTTATTCCCTTGAGTCTTCATCGTGGGCAGAACTCACTGCTCGTTCCTTTTTGGGAACATTGAGGTTTTTTGCGGGGACACGTGTAAGAAAACAGCTGATACCACCCGGTGTCATCGCGCACAGTAATGCCTTCACATTGTCTCAGTGCCTCTCATTTTTGTTGTTTGAGAAAGAAAGTGCCCCACACACACACACACACCCCCGTATTGTGCCAGGATAACATTAGGTAACAAAGTGTACCATCATTTGCCTCCCACTGCTCCTCTTTTAGGAGAGTGAGTCAGAAATGACAGAGACAAACGAGGCAGGGCTGAAAACTGTCGGTGGAACATCTAGAAACTGAAACAGACTCAAGTGCTTCACAGCATTAGAGCAAATCGCTGCTCTCCTGTTAAGTCTTTTGCTTGCCTTCAATAATGACGAGACTCTGGTGATAATTTCACACTGACATTTGCAACTGTTGTGTGTCTGCAGAGTCGAACACTGATGTTTGTTTCAGCACACGCTTTTGCCCATGTTTGTGTTTTGAGTTTAGTCTCATTTCTGATTTAAATACACGACACGACATCACAACAAAGGTGAGGTGAGATGTTCAATGTGCAGCGTGTAACTTTTGGGATTTTCTTTTTGTCGTTTTTGATGTCATTATTCATTGCCTCTTGTTTGGTTTTGCGTAGCAGAAATGATGTGATGGTTTGAATGTAACAGACATTTGTTTATATTTGAAATTCATGCACTACAGCTTTAAAACAACCGAGTTGCCCTTTTAAAGCTGTATTCACTGGTTTTTGTATAGTTTGTTACTGTATTATTAAAAGAATAATGTGACATTTTTCTTTTTCCTCACTAATGGGTCTGCTGTGTAAGCAGTAAACTTTGTTTAATCTATATCTAGGTGGAAATAAAGCGACACTAGTATTCATTTGGACTCATTTATATGCTTTTGGCAAATGGGGTTCCAGTATTAGCATTTATTTAAGCTGTGTTGTTGTGTGTGTGGTCACTGTCAGTTCAATAAGGGAAAGTAACTTGTTGGCTGTGAAAGGAAAGATGTTCACGAGCTTGTCGCACCTCCACTTTCCTGTCTTCTGCTCAGTGCTGCTCAGGAAGTGAACATTGAGTTTGTTGAAAATTAGGGTTGAGGCCGGCTTGACAATCAGGCCTTAAATGGAGAGTTTAGCAACTCTTTCTGGTGATTCTCTATCCTGTTACCCCAAAGTACTTGAAAAAAGAAATGAATGAATAAATAAATATTAATTATTAGTGAAGAAGAATTGTAATGATGCTATTTTTAATCTTGTCAGCCTAAAATATCGTCTCATATCACCAGTTTGTGGAGCCAACTAAGGTATTTTTTCTATCACTGAGTCACAGCGATCAGGGTCCTCAGTGTTACAGTGAGCTCGCTGCACGGTATCAGTCTCACGCTGCCATTGTTCCCATTGCCAAACATGGATCTAGTCTTTCCTCGGACCTTGTGTCAGGTCTTTGTGTTACTCATTGTCTGTCAGAGAAAACCAAAGGGAGACAATATCAAGTTGCTGGTTCAATCACTAGTTGTGTGTGTGTGTGTGTGTGTGTGTGTGTGTATGACAACATGAGCCCAGCAAAGCCAGCCATACAGGTAGTCTGTCCTCTGGAGAAAGAACGATGGATGGATCAGTGGAACAAAAACATGCACATAAACACGGGGCCTCACAAACAGAATGACAGGCAGAAAAGTGCAGTGCATTGTCATTTAGTCGTCACTTAGTTTAGCAAAGTTGTTCAACGGGCAGGACCGTGCGATGATTAAACACAGTTAGTGTGAGGAAGAGAAGAGCGGAATAATGAGGCTGATTTATCTGCTTGTTTCTTAATCAGTAGCTCATTTGTGAAACGGCTCAGACGTACGAGGCAGAAATGACACAGCCTTTACAGTCATCACACAATCAGCGCTGAGGTCAGCGTGTTAGTCAGCTGAGCCAATCAGCACACTTTCATCGCTCCTAAGTGGGGAATTAACTTATTGAAAGAAGTGTGTCTGCCTGTTCTGCTGTTCCTGCAGCAGAACCACGTCGAGAACCTCAGCTGCTTTTTCTTCACTGCTCCTCGATTCATATTTATCTCCTGGTGCAGTGGAAACTGTATGTGAAACACAAGGTGCTAAGGCAGGGATCAGCAAGTAAATGTGGTCGGGGGCCAATGTTTTTGTAAGCAATTGAATATTGGGCCAAAACATGGTGTCTTCATGAGGCAAAGTGCCTTGAAACATCTTCAGAAACAAACAGCCACGTTCGCTGCCTTAACCTAACAATAATGTGGATGTTGTCTTTAATCAGCAGCTTGTTGTGAAGACAATTGCGTGTGAGACAGGTACTCGTACTGATAATATTTATTGTGCATCATTCTTCTTTGTGCCTAACATATGATACACCATGACAACAGCAGTGTTTTTAGTTTTCAAACATTTAGTTCAGGTTAAATGTCAATTCTAGCAACAAAATCTATTAGATTATATCAGAATAAAAACTCTTGTAAAGACAAGCAAATGATTTAAGATCAGATTTGTTCCGTCACCTGCCGGAACCAGATACTGATGCTGGCGTGTGTGTGTCTGTGTGTGTGTGTGTGTGTGTGTGTGTGTGCATTTAAAGGTGAAGGTAAAGGAAAACACACTTTATGTTATATTATATTACACAAACCAGACAAAGAATATCTGAAAAGGAATTTTAATTTATACTGAAGTTCCTGAGGTTTGTTTGTGTGTGTGCGCATAAAAAGTTGTTGCAAAACTCACCTTGTGGGTAATAATTTTACAAAATTATTATTATCATTGTTTCTCTTCCATGTAATGGCAGAGAAAATGTACTTTTGTGACCGCGGCCTGTCGATGAGCAGCAGAGCGTAAAGAAACAGATTGGATTACATTTTTCTGCATATATGCTGCATTGTGGCCCAGAGAAACAGAGCAGCCGAGACAGAGGTTTGAGCTCTCTGAGTGCTTTCTCTCGTCTTA
Organism: Solea senegalensis; assembly: GCF_019176455.1. NCBI lineage: Eukaryota > Metazoa > Chordata > Actinopteri > Pleuronectiformes > Soleidae > Solea > Solea senegalensis. The sequence goes on along the minus strand of NC_058039.1, from coordinate 6,856,061 downwards.
CAGAGGATGTACTGATCACATTTTGGTCGTTTAGCAGCCTGGCTGTAGTGCTCTCCACTTTTTTATCAAATCAGACAGAGTCTGCCGCTGCTGTGGCACTGACACAGACACTCATCTGGACAAAATCTCATCACGCCGGTTGGAGCTGTGATCGAGTTATCTCACTGGACTCTTCCCTCTGGGTGCTCGAGCTGCTAAACCATTATCTCGCAGCTATAGATGGAAGTTTCTGTGTCTATTCTCAGCTTGTGTCTCTCCCCAGTGCCCACGTGAGTCGTGTGGCATCTCCAGCTTAAAAAAAAAGTTTGGACTCTGACATGCTAAATGTACACTGTGATTTAAAGTGTAAGATACAGTAAGTACATACTGTATCTTCCACGCGTCTACCTTAGGGAAGGCAAAAACACACGCGCCACACACTTACTGGAAAATGACAGTTGTCTTGTGTTGTGACATTCGCCTCAGGTAAGAAATATATGAAACGGTAACAGTGGCGTCTTCTGTACGTCTCAGTGGTGACGGAGGAGTTGAGGCATGTTAGCGCAGGCTGTGTGAATGCTGCTTGTCCACATCGCTCACGGTGAGCATCACCGACAGTGTCGTTTTCTGCGCTCCATTGCTCAATGACCCATGAACTCCAGTTACCCTCTGTGCGGACTGACATGGTGTTATTGTTCATTGTGTTCTTAAGGAGCTTCCATTGTGCGCGGGATGTTTTATTGACCTTCACATGTTGTCCAAATATTGTCTGTGGATTTGTGTGTAACAAATTTTTTGTGTGTCTTTTTTTTTTTTTCTCTCTCTCCAGGAGTGTCGCCCTGCATTCCGGAGATCATGGCGGCTGGCACCCACTCCCCCGGAGGGCCCAATGGCATAATCCGGAGTCAGTCATTCGCTGGCTTCAGCACGCTACAAGAACGACGCTCTCGGTAAACGGAATTATTGACCCTAATCTTAATCTATAGTCAATAGGATTGAAGGAATTGGCTCTAAAACCCTTCTAAAATCCATTGATGTGTAGGTGATCAACATTAAGTGAGAGGCATTTTTATTAGTGTAAACAGCTTAGAACAGCTTAAATGTAGTGTAATGCTGCTCTGCAAGTTGGTGAAGTTACATGAGACAAATAAAGATCAAAATCAATGCAGCGGAGCTGAAGTTAACTTGACTTTAAAGGTTTAAAAAGCCTGGATCCAAATAATCACATCATGAAACTCTATCATCTTCACTGTCACCCATTTCTGAACTCTAACTTTGTGTCAAAACAATAGAGCTGCAATTCCAATCCAAAAGCTACCCTGGGGACATCATTAATTCTCTCAGTCTCTAGAAATCTTCTTATCATTTTACAATCCATGACCTCCCTGCACATCATTCATGTTTGTGTTATTGTAATCCATGCTGGTCTGGACACATTCGGTGCTGGACTTTACAATGATGATCAAGGATCACATGGTTCTGACCGAAGGCCTTTCAGTGTGCAGTTTGCATGTTCTCCCTGAGTGATCCAGCTTCCTCTCACAGTCCCATAATATGGTAATTGGACACTCTAAATAGATTGTAGGTGTGAATGTGAGAGTGAATGGTTGTGTGTTGGCCCTGCGATGGACTGGTGACCGGAGTCTATTTCAGCTGGTCCCAGCAGCCCTATGACCCTTGTTCGGAGGATAAAGCATTAGAAAATGAATGAATATAAAGCTCACATTTGATCTGTAAAAAGATAGTTTTTGGGACCTGTCCTCAGATGACATGCAGGATCCTCTGATGCAAAAGCAGTAACTATGGAAATTTCACTGCCATTTATTCACTGCGTTCCTAAAAGCGAGGGCTTTCATCCGCTCCTTAAATGCTGCTCCTTCCCTCATTCACAAGTACCAAAGTGAAATAAATCCCACAGAATCCTCTAATGTGCCTGCAGCTTTGCATATTTTAACTGTATATTTTTCTACACATTCACTGTAAACAGCCTTAAGTGACGGAGATAATCCCAGAAGAGCCAACAGCGAGCACCAACAAGTCATAAGCAACTGAATTCTTGAATGGTGATCATCACTCTATTGCTCAACCCCACGGCTTTCATTCATAGCCACTATTTTTTACTTGTCAACAGTTGACAATCACATCAGTTCCTGTAAGATAAGAATTGTATCTGCGTTTCTCTGACTCATCAGTGACAGCTCTCGGTCCATCATCGCGACACAAAGCCCTCTCACATTCACGTCCTGGAAATATCTCTTAGCATCTTTGAGCTGTCGGCGCCTGAGCCTCTTCAAGCAGCTCTGGTCCTGCTGTGACAGCCAGACACAGCTCCTCTCTTTAGTTTCTGCTCAGACAGTGAACACTGTAATTGGTTGGAATGACTCGGCGGCTGTGGGGGCGACTGACAAGTTACCATTCTGATAATGAGCGAGGTGGATCGGCACAGAGAAATGGCTTCTGAGGCCACTTGAGTGTGTGTGTGTGTGTGTGTGTGTGTATGTTTCATGTACATGCATGCATGCATGCACACATTTAGATTGTACAGTTTGTGCCAAACTCTCCAAATCAACAATTACAATCCACTCTATGGAATTGTGTAGCCATGTATGTGTGTGCATGTTCTCCTGCCAAGAGAACCTACTACACCACAGCTTGTCTGACCCCAAGGCTACACAGTGTTCTCATTCAGCGTTGCCCTACATTTGTGACGACTTAGCTTCACTTGTGCTGCTGGCATGATGTGGCACGTTCCGACGTGCCGAGCGCCGGAGTCGGTTGTGGCCGCGTCCCTGAAATAACTCTGGATTAATTTCATTACGTTTTCTGGAAATTGAATTTGTCGGCTAATTCTATAAATGTTTTAAAAGCTGAAATGTGCGTGAGCGAGTAGGATGATAGTGACCTAAAATAGGAATGATGTGAAGAGAGAATGCTGTGTGTGTGTGTATGTGTGGTGAGACTCTTAGACTCAGAGTTCTGATGGAGTTATCCTTTCATAATTTTCATCATCTTTACATAATTATTTACAGACATGTTCAAGCTCAAATGACAAATACAATTCAGATATTTGCATGCATGTAAGGATGGGCTGTTGTATGTTACATTTTGCACCATTTGTAAATCAAAACAAGAGGAAAAATGATGTTCTGTGAGGAAACTGGAAGCAGTCCTACCAACCATGTTGCAAAACTGGGATTAAAATGTGATAGTGCAGCTCTACTGAACGTCCACATTTAATCTCAGCAGCAGGATCTGCTTCTGCCATCTCACATTATCGTGTTCCTCTAGAAGTTGTTTCAAAAGTCTTAAAATCATCTCATAACCACTTTTTGGATTCCTACTTTTTATGTATTTTCTTTTAAATATTGTTGTCTCTCTATAAGAACACATTATTGTATATTTTCTGACTGCAGTCAGTGTAGTTCTTCGATGTAGTTCAGTGAGACTTTGTATTCAGGTGGAGACTTTGAATAAGTGCAGTGGACTTTTTGCCTCTCCCTGCATTGTCTTTATTTTTTATATCTTTGTTATTTTTGTGTATTAGGTTGTGTAAGAGCAGAATCAATCAAATATAAGGCAATATAGTGAGACCAAGAACTTTGCCAAAGTATTCTTTTCCAGTTATGAGATGTGATGTTGTTCCTTTTTAGCCCACAGGAAACGGTGA